>NW_028227256.1:130970131-131020131 GCF_978045245.1 Mus caroli
CTTTAAGATCAGACCCCGTATAAGCCAGGAGACATTTTTTTTTGACACTTACTGGATCTTGGCAAGTTATTTGTTTATCTTCCACTCCATTCATTCATTCATCCATAAGTGGAATTTTTTTTTTTTTTTTGTCTTTTAGTTTTTCAAGACAGGGTTTCTCTGTGTAGCCCTGGCTGTCCTGGAACTCACTCTGTAGACCAGGCTGGCCTCGAACTCAGAAATCTGCCTGCCTCTGCCTCCCAAGTGCTGGGATTAAAGGCATGTGACACCACTGCCTAAGTGGCATAAGTGGAGAATATTAACGATACAGTATCCATCCTGTGGCTTGTTGTCCTCAGATGTGAAAAGCAGGTCCTTGGGCTGCTGCACCTGCTCGGTGAGTGTCAACTGCTTTACCATTGTTACTTTTCCTTGTCTGGTTTATCTAGACCATGTCTTAGCATAAGCAGGACTTCTTTTTTTTGGTACCCTATGATGTTCCAACAGTACACATATTTAGTTCCCTATTGAAGACCATGAAACACATCTATAGTAGTATACTTCCTGCTCATATTACATTGTATGTTCTATTTTCACCTTTATTTGGGGAAAAAGTTTAAACGCGTGGGAGGCTGGAGTAAAGATTCAAGGGTTAAGAACACTTGCTATTTTTGCTTAGGACCTGAGTTTGGTTCCCAATACCACACCCTGTGGCTCACAACTGCCTACAACTCCACCTCCAGGGGACTCAGTGCTGTCTTCTGTGGGCACCTGTATATACTTGTATTACATTCACATACACACACATGAAAATATTTTAAAAATATTTAAAGCTATGTGTGATGGCAATCTTACCGTCTCAGCACCAGGAAAGCTAAGACAATGTGGGTTGCAAGAACTCACTGCTAGCCTGTTTGGCCTAATCAGGGGTGCCTTGGTCAGTGAGAGACCTTGTCTCAAAGAACAAGGTGGACTTTGAGGTATATATGCCTATGTACAAATGTAAGCACACAGAAACACACACAAACACATACACACAGGGTGGGGGTAAGGAATTAAGTTAGATAAAAATCCAGAAATGCATCTTTTTTTAAAAAAAATATTTATTTATTTAATGTGAGTACACTGCAGCTGACTTCAGACACACAGCAGAAGAGTGCACTGGACCCTATTACAGATGGTTGTGAGCCACCAAGTGGTTGCTGGGATTTGAACTCGGGATCTCTCGAAGAGCAGTCAGTGCTCTTAACCACTGAGCCATCTCTCCAGCCCAGAAATGCATCTTTTCTTTCATAGGGCTAAAGAGCAAATGACTGAGTCCCAGAAAGGTGGAATTTATCTTCTCGGATGCTATCATGGACCACAGACTCTTAGCCCAGAAAGGCCTTCAGGTCACACAGCAGCCTCTCTCCACCATGCCTAATGGTCTTCATTTTTAGAACTAAACAGCACAATCAGTGTTGTTGATATTTTAGGGAGGGGGGTTCATTAGGTGTTGAGTCAAATCATACTTTAAGCCAATAGGATGGTGTGGGGGTACTGAGGGAAAGCTTCAGTTCCCCCTGCCATATGGCATGCGTGGTCTCTTTTTAAGGCTCCTTCAGCGGAGGTAGAGAAGGGGAACAGGGCTGGCTACTCCATCAGAGCAGTGACCTGCAGAGTGACCTGTGGGCCACACAGCTGTTCATATGTGACATTGGGCTGCATTCGTGAAAGGCATGGAGGTTGGCACGTCGTCAGCCCTCTGTGGTTTTATGGCCTACTTACCTGCAAGGCTCTTCCTGTCTACTTGACATGACAGTTGAGACCACACAGTATCCAGGTTAAGCCAGTCTCACATACCTGGTCTGGTGGTTTCTGGAGATGAACTCTAACTGTGTGGCCCTTTGAACTATAAGGATTCTCTCCTGCAACATCCCACCCAGTAGAAAGAGGAGGACCTGGAACCGCTCTAGACAGAACCGGGCAGTAGAAAGGTCAATGGGTCTAACTTTTTAGCTTCAGCAAGGTGGGGGAGCCAGAAGCTCTAGAAGGTAACCCCCTGGGGCTCCCAAAACGAAAGGAAGAAGGCTGGTTGTGGTGGTGCACACCAATAGGATATGCTGAAGAGGCAGAGGCGAGAGGATCATGAATTCTTGGCCAGGTGACTTCCAATCATTGGCAATTGCAGTTCTTCTGACCTCTTTGGGCACAAGGCATACACATACATTAGTACATACATGCAATACGTTCACACACATAAAACAGGAAATTATTTAAAATATTAAAAAAGGAAGAGGTCTGTGCCTCTCCCCCTTTCAACCTTCTGTACATTGATGCGCACTTTACCATGCCCTATCACAATCGGAGTTTCTCTTAGACAGTGTCCTAGCTACTCTGAAAATTTTGATAAGAATGTACCCAGATCTGAGGGACATTTTTCAGCCAGTGGAGAAAAAGAAAACACAGCCTTCATTGGATCACTCACAGTTGCCTGGAAACCAAGGCATCATTGTTCCTACTGCCCTGAAGGAATTCAGTTTTTATTTTGATAGTGACATGTATGGACCTTTCATCTATCACTGTATCTCAAACAGGAAACATCCCTCTGTTTGGGAAATGTGTGAGAGACAGCATGGTCATCTTGGCAAATGTGCAGCCCCAGTGGCTTGTGTCTATTACTTCCGGTTTCCTGCTTGTGCTCTCAGCAGAGTTGAGTCTGTAACCCTAATGGAGTTGTTGGCATCTGAGTTCTGGCAGTAGCTGCTATCTATTTAGTATTTTGCTTCTTGACAGGCATCACACTAAATAAGAAAATACCTCAGTAGAACCCAGAATAACTCTATGAACCAAATGCCCAAAGATTATGCTGTACATTTGTCTATTGATAAACAAAAGCAGAGGGATGGAGTAAGTTGTCTGTCACAAGGCCACTAAGGGCTAGAGACATTCTTGTGTGGCACTACTGTAGTCCTTGGTGAGGACCCATACTTGGTGGGACACTTGACTTGAACCAAAAGGAAGTCCATGATTTTTAAAAGATATGTATTATTTTGTGTATGTGTTTCGCTTCCCTGTTTGTATGTATGTATGTGTATGTGTGTGTGCACCACGTGTGTGTAGTGCCTGAGGATGCCAGAAGAGGGCACCGGAACCCCTAGAGTTAGAGTCCTAATCTCAAGTGGTTAGAGCAATAAGCTCTCTACAAAGCCATCTCTCCAGCCCCCTCCTGACTGATTCTGATGAACTAATACTATAAGCAAAATCAGTTGTTTTGTTTGAAGGACTAGGAAATGAAGCTGCCCTGTCACTCTTCCTGAAAGAGATGTTGCTAGGCATTTCAATTGTCTGGCAAAGTAGCCTGTTTGGGAAAAAAACAACTTTCATCTGAAAGCTTCCTGTTCTATTTTAAGTCTGTGCGTGGCTCAACATTCCACTCTCCGTGAGACTCTCAAACCGGCTCCATGTCAGACAAAACTGTCATCCTTTGGGGTAGGTCTAAGTTGCAGAGAGAAGAAAGCTCTCGAAAGGAGAGCCTGGGACTGCAAAGATACCCACGCCCTTGGACCACCTACTCCGCACGGAAGAGGCGGGGCACAGTCCCCTCTAGTCTGCCTCAGTCAGGCCCTCCTCCATAGACCACGCCCCGGAGAGCTCCGCCTCCGGGCCCGCCCCGCGGCGCATTGTGGGATCTTTCCGTCCCACCGGAGCGGGACGCGACTCTAGGTCATGGGGATCCAGCCGGTAAGACCCTCGTTCTGAGCCCTGAGCCCGGGGTCACCGCCTCAGCTGGTTCTGGGCAGTCTGCCCCGCGGGGCTGTGCCATACCCACCTTGGATGCTGGAGTCTCGCTGCACGAGCTGCGGGCTGAGTTCGCTGCTCCGCTTGCTTCTGCGGTTTTGGCATGCTTTCTCGCTGGAGCTCGGGATCGCTACTCCTGGTCCTCCACCCACACCCTGGCACTTCCTCAGCGTGGCGATCACGCTTCCTCCTCTATCCACAGAGCCCGGTCTTGCTAGCCTCTCTTGGGGTGGGGCTGCTTACTCTGCTCGGCCTGGCTCTGGGTACCTACTTGGTTCGAAGATCCCGCCGGCCGCAGGTTACTCTCCAGGACCCGGATGAGAAGTACCTGCTGCGATTGCTAGACAAGACGGTAAGTTGTGAAGAAGTGGGCTAGGGCGGAGAGTGGATACTTAGAGTGGTTGGATAGCTCCAAGAGACTTGGCAGGCCAGACCTGCCTGATGGAACATCTTGTCATCTATCCTCTAGACAGTGAGCCACAACACCAGGAGGTTCCGCTTTGCCTTGCCCACCGCCCACCACATTCTGGGGCTGCCTGTGGGTAAGGAAAAAGGGAGTGGGCTTCTCTACTTGGCATTGTATGAGGGCGAGTCACTTCTTAGCTGTTTTTCCTGCTAAGAAAAACCATTGCCCTTCGGTCAATCCTTCAGCCCTTGAGGGACCACTCTTTTAGGGTGTGGCTTCTGTGCCCCTAGGCATCTCTGACCTCCAGGCTTCCCTCTTTCCTTAGGACTTATTATAACCCGCCTCATATCCCAGAAATCACTAATTTTCCATTATGCAAATCCTCTGCTCACCTGGTGCTGCTAAGGCCCTGGCAGTAGGGAGTTTCAAAGGTGGGAGGAGGCAGGAGATACTGCGGAGGGATCCTCTCAGTGGGACTGCAGCTTATGTATCTCTCTCCATGGTTCCCAGGTAAGCACGTCTACCTCTCTGCCCGAATTGATGGCAGTCTGGTCATCAGGCCTTACACCCCTGTCACCAGTGATGAAGACCAAGGCTATGTAGATCTTGTCATCAAGGTAAGTGTATAGAAAGGAAATCTCGGAGCTGGGGAGATGGCTGGGTTGTTGAGTAAAGCACTTGCCATCCAAGCCTCAGTTTGGACTCATGTAAAAGTTGAAATCTCAGCATGCCTCTAATGGGAAATGGGAAATGGGTACCTGAGAATTATTAGAAAAAGAGTTTGGGGGGAAGCTAGCCTTTCGAGATCAAGAAAGATCCTGTCTCAAACAAGATGAAAGATACTGACCAACATCTGAGGTTGTTCTTTGGCCTCTCCATACTTTCCAGGGCAGGTGTGTATGAGCACACGCACACACATTACTTACATCACACATGTATGCATACATGTGCATACACACGCAGAGATGCCAAAAGAAAAGGAATCAGAGACTCTGGGATTTTTAGAAGCTTCCTGGATTCCTCTGACAATAGGAAGTGATGAGTCCTTTGTGGGTCTAAGGGAAGGGAGAAAAGATTATGGGTGTAATACGCTCTGATTTGGTTTTCATTACATCTCAAATGTGGCATTTTCTTTCTTTCTGCCTCATCAGGTTTATCTGAAAGGTGTGCACCCCAAATTTCCTGAAGGAGGGAAGATGTCTCAATACCTGGATAGCCTGAAGATTGGGGATGTGGTGGAGTTCCGGGGGCCAAGCGGGTTGCTCAGTTATGCTGGGAAGGGTGGGTATCTGTCCTTTCCTTCCTACAGTCTCACTTCTCCTGTCCCTACAGTCCAAGGCCCCCAGGCCCATCCCAACCTCCTTGTTCCATTCCCCCCCAGAATCTGCATGTGTGCATGGGTGTATCTGGGCAAAGTCTCCTGAAGCAGCCATGCTATATGGAAAGGCAGATTTCACCCTGTGGAGATTACCAGAGGAAACCTATGCCTCTCCTTCCTTCACCAAAGAGTTCCCTCTGGCCAAGGACCAAAAGAGAAAGCTTTTTTAGTTCTTCCCATGTAGACGACCCAAGTACTGTGCCCTGTCTCTGGTGATGCTCTGGACCACTAGGGAAATTCACTCTGGCCCCAAGCCTACCACCTTTACCAGGGAACAATCTTCTGCCAGAGGTCTTCGTTCCGCACTCCTCCCTTGCCTGCACTGTCTCAATCTTCCAGGCTGTGTGGGATCACTGGGCTCTTAAGTGTGGCTTCTGTGCCTCCACTGTCTGAGAAGCAGACATCCCAGCACCATTGTCCTTCCTGAGTAATTGTCCCGGTCTGTTAAATGCAAACCTCCACCCAAGCCCATGCCAGGATCAGATTTCATAGCAGCTGCTAAACAGCCTAGGGCAAGCTTTCTGTTCTGTTTGTTTACTTAGTTCCTGTTTTAAATTGACTCTAACTCTCTACTTGGCTTCCCAGGGAATTTTAATATTCAGCCCAACAAAAAATCTCCACCTGAACTGCGAGTGGCGAAGAAATTGGGAATGATTGCTGGTGGGACAGGTCTGTATCCCTTGAGGGACATTTTTGCGTAGCACTCTTGGGGTTTGCTCTGCAGGTTCCTTCTCAGGTCTGATAATAGAGGGAAGTCCTTAATCTAGGGACCAGCACTGCATGCACTTCCCCAGTAGCAGAAATCCTAAAGAAGTAGAAAGAACAATAACAAACATTCTCAGACAGAAGGAGAGCAGTCAATCAGGAGGGTCTTCCACAAACTGAGTGGATTTAATGATGTCAAGAGAAACAGCCAAGTATGAATACTTGAGGAGGAAGAAGCCAGGCCTGGTGGGGCGGGCCTGGTGGTCCAGAAATTGGAGTTCGAAGCAGGAAGATCACACGTTTAGCGCCAGCCTAGGCTGCATACATAAATATTGTAACCAAGCCTGGGCAGTTTAGTGAGCACAGTGGGAGAGCATCCCTAGCATGTTCAATCCTCTATATCACATCAGGAAAAGTAAGAGTACTATATATAGCAGGACTATTTGTTAGGTACCTACTACCCTATAAATAGGTAGCTGTGAGCCTTTCCCTCTGCAAATGAGGGAATGGAGATTCCTAGCATGTTGGTTTTTGTAGGATTATTTAATTAGTAATGGCCACAGCCAGGATTCAAACCTGACTGTGCTTGATTCTGAAGAACATGATCTTCCCTCTTCTAAGCAGTGTTCCAGAACTCTTTGTCAGAAGGGATGTTGGTAGTATATGTATGACTTCATTTTTTGTTTTGTTTTGTTTTTGTTATGTAGCTCTGGTTGGCCCAGAACTCTGTCCTCACAGAAATATGACAGCCTTTGCTACCCAAGTGCTGGGAATTAAAGGCATGCACCATTCGGCATAATCTATATTGTCCTACCTCCAAGGGGTCCTCCGAACAAGTGTTTTAGATGAACTCCTTAGAAGGAGTGCTACTCTGTCTTCTTATGTGACTATTAAGTTCAGAAAAGCAGGCCCTGGTGAACGTGCAGGCGGAGGTCAGAGGATTGGCTACAGCGGGAGAACATATGCAGTGTGGTGATAAACTGAGATGACAGGGTTGCTCAGCGAAGGAGCTAGACAGAGAAGAGAGAGCATAGCACATCTCACCGTGGGATATCCTCATTCAGGAATCACCCCAATGCTGCAGCTGATCCGGGCCATCTTGAAAGTCCCTGAAGATCCAACCCAGTGCTTTCTGCTTTTTGCCAACCAGGTTGGTTTCCTTTTCTGAGAGCCAGCACTTCAAGTTGGCTGTGTGAATAGATGGGCTGAGACAGACAGAACTGGCTTGGGAACTAGTCTAGCATCTGTCCAGAAGCCCCTCTGTGAATCCAGAGTCCTTTATCACAATAAGAAGGAATGAGGGCACCATCAAGGAGAAGCCCAGGATTTGGTTTCCAGCCCCCACAATGGCAGCTTACACCTTTCTTTAACTCCAGTTACAAGAGATCTGGCACTCTCTTCTGGGTGTCAGGAGCAATAGGCACTCATGAAATGCATTTATACACATGTAGGCAAAACACTCATAAAATAAAAATAAGAAAAGATGGGGGGGGCTGGAGAGATGGCTCAGCGGTTAAGATCACTGACTACTCTTCCAGAGGTCCTGAGTTCAATTCCCAGCAACCACATGGTGGCTCACAACCATCTGTTATGGAGTCTGATGCCCTCTTCTGGTGTGTCTGAAGACAGGGACAGTGTACTTACATAAAGCAAATGAATAAATCTTTAAAATAAAAAAGTATAGAAGGAAAAAAGACCTAGTATTAAGCCACAGAAGCAAGAGAAGATGGAGGTGTCTCATGCTGACCATAGGCCCTTGAGCCTTCATGGGCAAATATTCCTTTGTAATGTGTAACTGAAGGCCATTTCCTGGTCCTCAGCACCCTAATTACACTGCAAGTCTAGCCTCTCCCTAGAACTCAAGCATGCCTTTGGTATTCCTTTCCTTCTCTGTTGGGAGGTTGTCACAGCAAAGGACTTCGCTGGTATGGACCTGCGGTTTCTAAGTCTCTGCTTTCCCATTTGCATTTCAGACTGAAAAGGATATAATCCTACGGGAGGACCTAGAGGAACTTCAGGCCCAGTATCCTAATCGCTTTAAGCTCTGGTTCACTCTGGACTATCCTCCAGAAGGTATCTTGCCATTACTGAACATCTAGATAGTCCCTCGTTATCAAAATCAAGGCCTTGCCCCTCTTTGAGTTCTGGTTTCAGTAAAACAGATCCTCCTGACACTGCCAGAATCACAAATCCAGGTACACACAGCGATCCCTTTGCGTCAGGCTCCTATCTTCAGGTGGGTGGCAGGGCTGTGGCTATAGTTGCTGCTCCAACCTGAGACCTCAGGATCCCTTCTGGTCATCCCGAGGGTCTGTCCTGGAGATATCACATTCCCTTGCTGGTATGGACCTGAAGTACGTGTTTTCTTCTCCTCCCTGTCCTCCAGACTGGACCTACAGCAGGGGCTTTGTTACGGCTGACATGATCCAGGAGCACCTGCCTGCCCCAGGAGAGGATGTGCTGCTGCTGCTCTGTGGGCCACCACCCATGGTGCAGCTGGCCTGCCACCCTAACTTGGATAAGCTGGGCTATTCACAAAAGATGCGATTCACCTACTGAGCTTCGCAAAGCCTCCCTGACCCCATGTGTGCAGTTGTCCCTAGTCGATTCTTGAACACCAAGAGGCCCTAGGGCTTTTGCTGAGAGCATCAGCCTTCTGTGTCTCAGCCCGGAATCTGGGTGCTTGCAGAAACAACACTCCCTCAGCTATGGTGGATGCAGGTCAAGGCTAAGTCACTCCCTTGAAGCTTCCTTTATCCTAATCTCCTTGTGATAAAAGGTCCAGATGAGGCTCAAGGAGCAGTCTCTAGAGCCAGAAAGAAGGAACTGTGTGTACATTTGTTATGAGACTGCCTAGTTTCTGAGAGCATTATGGTCATCTCTGTGTATGGGATGAAAGCAATGGACAGGGCAATGCATTTCACCTCGTGTTCAGCACTTCATCCACTACTTAGATGAGTACAGGTTGAGTGGGCTTATAGACACAGTCCTACAGAAACTGTAGGAAGGGAATTATTTTCCGGAATTCTAGACCTCAGAGAAATGAGGCTGACGTGTGTGTGTGTGTGTGTGTGTGTGTGTGTGTATCTCAGGCCCTGCCCAGGATGGCGTGAAATGGTTACTCATAACTTAATATTGCTGCTTGTACAAAGTGTGTCTGGCTGTTCAAATAAATGGAGCCGAGGCCCTAATGATCTCAAGGAATCATCATCATGTCTGGGGTCCTTGTCCTCTAATGCCTAAGGACATTGGAAGGGAAGGGCTCCCAGCACAAAATCTTCTGGGTGTTTTAGAGAGCTTCTCAGGAGCTGTGCCATATGCTGAAATGTGAGCTGCCACCAGACGCAGGGCTCATGCCTGCAGCTGTTCTGCAGAGCCAGAGCCCAGTTCCTCCCTGGAGGCTTTAGAGGTGGAGGGGAGGAAACAGAGGGGGCTTTTAGAGTAGGGATATCCCTCTCTGTGGTCCCTTAATTTGGTCAGTCTTCCCTTCTTTCTGTGTACCCATCTTCACGTTAATCCTTCAGGGTACCCGGCCTACAAAACAAAGTGTTGCCTTTCCGTTTGGATGAGACATCTTAAAAAGTAACCTGACGTCACCAGCTCTGCACAGATTTGGTGACTGGACCGAGTTGGCCTCTCTCAGGCCCATCAGTCCTAAATAGCTCTCTAAGCTGAAGAACTCCTGATCCAGTCTACTCAGTTCTCCCAGGATAGGACTAGGCGTGGCTTCACTGTTAGTCTCATTGGGAGAAAACAATGTTTTGGATTCGGTAGGAAGATCAGTTTAGTTTTGCTTTTCATCTATTTTATATGTATGGGTGTTTTGCCTGCATGCATGTCTATGCACCACATGCATGCAGTACTCAAGAATGCCAGAAGATGGTATCAGATCCCATGGAACTGGAGTTACAGACATTGGAACTCTGTGCCATATGGGCACTGAGAATTGAACACTGGTCCTCTGGAAGGGCAGCCGGTGATCTTAACTGCTGAGCCACCTCTCCAGGCTCTCAACATTTTTGTTTGTTTGTTTGCATTTGTTTTTGTATGGAACTGCGTTTCTGTCTCTGGGACCACTGACAGAGACTTATCTGGACCCTCAGAATTCAAACACACACACATCCATACACACACACCCCAGTAGCAATAGAATAGGTTCTTCAGTAAAGTCCATTGGGTGTTACTCCATCTAATATTAATCTTTTTTGTTTGTTTGTTTTGTTTTGTTTTTTATTTTTCGAGACAGTTTTTCTATATAGACCTGGCTGTCTTAGAACTCACTTTGTAGACCAGGCTGGCCTCGAACTCAGAAATCCGCCTGCTTCTGCCTCCCGAGTGCTGGGATTAAAGGCATGCGCCACCACGCCCATCTTTATATTAAATCTTGATCAGCACTAGCTGTATGTGTATACAGAGCAGTAGCATATGTGTATGCTACTGCTCTGCGAGCCACCTCACCCTCAGAAAGGAAATTCTTTCTTAGGATTGTTGAACTTGCTGGAGCAGCCCAGCAGAGAGTGTCCTGTGTGGAAGCTTACTAGTCCTTGCTTTGTGAAGAAATGATCGCAAACATTTACTAAGGAACTTTCATGTGAGCAAGCGTGTTTCCCGAGGTTCCAGCTGTGACCAAGGAGAGCTGGTGACAGACTTTCTCCCTCGAACTCCTTCAATCTAAGATCACAGCACATAGGGATCAACACCACTGCAGAGCTGGGGTCCTAGGACACTAGGGCCCTAATAGGAATGGATAGAGAAAGAGGAAGAATTTACATCTTGTTAGCAGACTTGTACCCGGTACCATTTGAAGGATTTTGCCTACATTGCAGAATATAATCCTTATGCTAATCTTGTGAGTTGAAGATTAAGGATTTGTGAGAAGAAATGCAGCTGGTCAGTGGTTGGCAGAGCCAGAAGCTGAATTTAGGATTATCTGTAGCCAAAGCCAAAACCAACCAAGAACTGAGCATTGGAAACTGCTTGGATCTTTTGGAAACGGGAGGGAAGAACAGTTCACAGAAGGATCAGGATGCAAAAGCCAGAGGAATGAGAAGTAGGAGAAATTTACTAAGGTCCAAAATACCAAACAAAGATGGAAGAAGCTTAAAGCCAGCTTGCAAAGGGCCATGCTGTGGGCGGTGGTGGGGCACCCCTGGCAGATCTCCATTAGTGTGAGGGCAGCCGAGCCTGCAAGCTCTACCCACAGAAACTATCTTGAAAAAACCAAAGATTTTAAAAAACTAAAATAATTTAAATAACACTTAAAGGGGGAGCAGCCGGGCGTGGTGGCACACACCTTTAATCCTAGCACTTGGGAGGCAGAGGCAGGCAGATTTCTGAGTTCGAGGCCAGCCTGGTCTACAGAGTGAGTTCCAGGACAGCCAGGGCTACACAGAGAAACCCTGTCTCGAAAAACCAAAAAAAAAAGAGTTTCCAGATTTTGTTTTGTACAGCAGGTAATTTATTATTATTAAAATATAGGTTTCTAGTTAACTGTTTTTTATGTATATGAGTATACCATTGCTGTCTTCAGACACACCAGAAGAGGGCATTAGATCCAATTAAGATGGTTATGAGCCACCATGTGGTGGCTGGGAATTGAACTCTGGACCTCTGGAAGAACAGTGGGTGTTCTTAACTGCTGAGCCATCTCTCCAGCCCCAGGTAATAGATTAACAATAGCTAGTTGTTATGAAACTCTAACCATTTGCCAGGCATCATGCAGACACTGCTGTGAAATGTCCTTAGTCCTGACAGACCTGAAAGTAGCACTATTTCCCTTCATTTTCAAGGTTAAGTAATGATTTGGAAGGACTCAGTAATGTGTAAAGATTGGCTGGCTGGGGAAGGAAACTGGATCTACAAGAACCCAGAGTCTATGCTTTTAACCAGAACAAAGTTGACTTCACTCTCCTGGGGCATCCATCTAGCATTTGGTCACCTTCCCTTGCATTTAGAGCAGTAACAACTGAGCATCGTTCTTTGGAGTATAAGAAAATGAACACTCCCAAAATACCATATTGTGTGTCTTCTAAGATGTGCCCTCTGGGTCACATGGGAAAATGGACTGGCACAGAAAATTGTCCCTTTCTGATAAATAACAGGAACCAAAAGTTAAATCAGTTGAGTGAATAGATTCATGGTAGTCGTTCCATACATAGCATACCAGAAGAAGATAGGGAGGAATTTGGAAATTGGATATAGAAATAGTTTCGGAGCTGTATGGTAGCGCACGTTTGTAATCCTAGCATTTGAAAGGCTGAGACAGGATGGCCTCGAGTACAAGGCTCACCTAGGTTGCACAATTAAACCCTTTTCAAACAAAAATAAAAGTGTGGGTTGGCATTGTTGGCGCACACCGTTAATCCTGGCACTACAGGGCGAATTCGGGACAGCCAAGGCTTACAAGGAGAATCCGTGTCTTGGAAAAAGGGGGGAAAAAGTGTTTCTGTACTAGAGATATAGTGGCTTGCCTAGAGGTACAATTTCCAGTACTGAGAGAAGGAAAAAAAAAAAAAAGTGTCTCGGAGCTGAAAAGCGAGGCCGTGGGGTGGGAAACTAAGATTGTCTTCCCAGCTCCCAGCTCCCTACTCCCTTTCCCATCACGCGCCCATCGTACGCCCGGAGAAGAGGCTTTTGCAGTCCGCCAGTGTGGGGCCAAGCTGGGACAGCCAGAGCTAGCGATTGGTCAGATCAGGGGCGGGGCGGGGCGAGCCTGAGCGCGCCCTGATGATTGGCACGCACAGGAATGCCTGGATCGGAGGGGTGAGGTAGCGCCGGGAAGGTGACGCGGCTGCGGAGGTGACGCCGTGCGGTCGCGCGGCCCTTCCGGCGCGGGCAGGGCGCTGAGGATCGGGCGCCCCTCGGCCGCAGGCCGCCTCCAGTGCCGCGGGATGTAGCGCCCGGGCCCGCGGCCCCCAGCAGAGGCAGCCAGCCAGGCCGTAAGTGTCCCGGGGGTGGGCGGGGCGCGGGTCCTGCAGGCTCTGGAGGGGACAGCACGGGAGTGGCCCGCCCCTGGATCGCCGCTCACCGCCCGGCCCTCCGAAAGGTCCTCCGTAAACATTTCCGGCCCCTCCCACCGCGCACCGCCTCCGTTCGGGGGGCTGCTCGCCGCCGTCGGGGCCCGGCAGTCCGCGAGTGCTGTCTCCGCAGCCGCGCGGTAGACGGCCGCGTTCCAGCCCTGCTGGCGACCCCCGGAGTTGAGCCTGCGAGTTGGGTCCGGGAACACCGGCCCTGGGTGGCCGGGAACCCTAAGGCCACCACCGCGATCCTCAGGTCAAACGTGACGGGGCTCCCTCCTGGATAGGGTCGGTCGGGAAGTTGATGGAGACTCGACAGGCCTAAGGTACTACTCAACTAGAATGTAAACAGATGCCGAAGTGTTGGGAAGGGCCAGATTTCATCTCAGAAATCTAGGGTTAATGGATGCTGGTTTGTTTGAGAATTTGAGTCTCGCACTTGCTTTTAAGAAAATAAAGTGGCTCGCCGTCAGTTTCTGGCGGTTCGTAGTTGAAGAAGCTGGACGAATTTCAGTTTACATAGTTTCAGATGTCAGCGGAGCACTAAGAGACCATGGGATCTGCTATAATAATAATCTGATTATTTCCCTCGGGTCTTTAGCAGACAGACCAGAAAACCCAGCAGTTA
This sequence comes from Mus caroli, assembly GCF_978045245.1. Lineage (NCBI taxonomy): Eukaryota > Metazoa > Chordata > Mammalia > Rodentia > Muridae > Mus > Mus caroli. The sequence continues at coordinate 130,984,024 of NW_028227256.1, forward strand.
CAGTTGTGTGGTAAATCAAACGAAGATGGCAATAGGTGGTTCTTTGCAGAACCAAAGCCATGTTGGGATGTGCTCACTGCTTTTTTTTTTTTTTTTTTTTTTTTTTTTTTTTTTTTTTTTTGATAGTGCAGGGCAGGCGGTGATGGTGCAGTCGCAGTTCCTGGGAGTTTATAGCATCAGTCCACTGCCAGGAACTCAGATAGGATGGCGCTAAGTGGATTGCAATGTCAGGGTTCCCGGCCTGCAGCCACTGCATTTCTTTATTACAGAAGTAGTTTCTGTGTCCATTTTTTTGTGAAAGGTCCTTGAGAAGTCAGTCTTCAAAAGCTGGTGTTATCAGTGAAGTATTAAACATTGGTGTGGGCCTTCAAACACTGTGCCTACTCCCTCAGGATAATCTCCACTGGGGTGTTCACAATAGCCCAGAAACGACAAGATTTCTGAGAAAGAAGTAAATGAGTGGCTTTACCCGTGTGAAAGGTAGTCCTAGGAAGCAGTCTTAATTTCATACCCTCTGCGCCTCCCCCACCCCCCGCCCCACCCCCCGCCACGGCAGGAGGAGGGGAGCGGTCAGCACCTTAAATTGAATGGTAGGCTAAGTTGTGTCACTTCAGAGTGACCTCATTTTCTTAAGCTTCCTGATGGAAAGTGCATTATTCGCTGCTCTGGGTAACCATGCTACCATGTAAACCCCTGTTTACACAACTGTACCCCTGGAATGCCCTGCCTCAGATGTCCATGCCTATCAAATCTTAAGATCTACGAAGTTTTGATCATCTCTACTAAAGTGAAGCTTTTCTCAGTTCTCCCAGCACCTGTTTGCTCTTAGCTTCATAATGATGCTATCAGAAAACAAATTATCCCCTAGGTGGAAGGGACGAGCACTTCTAATCCTTAATCCCAGCACTTGGGGGCAGAGACAGGTGGATCCCTGAGTTTGAGGCCAGCCTGGTCTACAGATTGAGTTCCGGGACAGCCAGGGCCACAAAGAGAAATCCTATCTCAAAACAACAACAACAAAAAGAGGAAAAGGAGGAGAAAGAAAAGGAATTTTTCAATAAACACCCTTAAGATATTTTTAAAATGTGTACAACTGTTTGGGCTGTATGTGCCTGCCTGTTGCTCACAGAAGCTGGGTTGGGTCCCTCAAAACTCAACTGATGTGAATGCTAGATAGTAAAGCGAGGTCCTCCTCTGGAAAAGCAGGCATTCGGCCAATGCGCCAGCCCTCAGCAACCCCCTTTTGGTTGCTGCTTTGTTTTTTTGATTTTTTTTTTTTTTGATTTGTTTTGTTTAGTTTTTTTTCTAGACAGAATTTCTCTTTGTAGGCCTAGCTGTCCTGAAATTCTGTAGATCAGGCTGGTCTGGAGCTCAGATTTGCCTGCCTCCATCTTCCAAATGCTAGAATCAAAGGTGTGTACCACTACTACCACCGGCCGCCACCTGGCTTAACAACCCTTCTTAAAGGGCAGCACCAATCTGTCCGAGCTCCTTACTCTGCCTTCTCCCTGAAGCAATAGCCAGAACTGTGCATTGTATAGTACTCAGTAGATGCTCTCAGATTAAAGGACAGAATTTACTCTGTTGTAGGCAGTTGTATTCTCCCTGTTTCTGTAGGAAAGAAAGCCAGGCTGAAGCTCGGACACACCCAGCTAGGTTATCCTGCTCGTTTGCTTGGCACTGTGTTAAGTAACATGGAGTTTCTCTTGTTTGGCACTGGTATTCATCAAACTTGTTACATTTTGTCTTTAATGGTCCTTTGTCCCCAGTCGGCTCATCAAACAGTTTTCACCATGCTGAACTTCTTCCCATTTTGCTACTCAGAAATGGGGGTAATGACTAATGTTTATAAAGTTTGTAGCAAACTTTATAACTCTGCAAATTGAATTGCAAAGATCTTGAAGATACTGTCTAGTCAAACCAGTTCCAGGGGCTTGGATTTTAAGCAGGTACCTACCAGTTTCCTTGTGCTTCAGTGGGACCGTGGGGGTATACAGTTTAAAGTCGGTTTGGGGATAAAGAATTTTAAAGTGACTTTGGGGGTACACAGTGTACTGTGAGTGCTATACTGTACAAACTATATTGACCAAATATTTGTAATGAGCTTGATTTTTTTTTTTTTAATGCAGCTGGCATGGGACATACCTATAAGCCCAGCATTCAGGAGACTGAGGCAGGAGGATGATTGCCAGAGTTTCTAGACCAATTTAGATTACTTAAAATATGCCCAATCCAGGCAGGACAGCATAGCAAGACCCTGTCTCAAAAAGAACTGAGGTAATGACATGAAAAATCCCTCCTTCTCCTCCTTTCTGTGGTTCTGGCTGTAGGGAAGTTTGCCTGCCTGAGAGATTAAAAAGACCTCTTCTCTTCTGTTGAGATAGGAGAGCCTCAAAGGAAGTTAGATTGTGACCTGTCTCCCCTTCAGATTCGGAGGCAGTGACACTTGGCATCAAGTAAAGTTCCCATTAGTAGTGTGGGGCCTTGACTCATTTTTCCCCAATGGAGCGATGAAATCAACCTCCCTAACAGGCTGGGTAGAGGAGAAGATGGACCTTTGTCCGGACTGCTAGGCTGGTCTGTAGAATAATGAGAGCCAAGCTGCATAGATAGACCCCAACTCACCCACACTCTCTTAAAAGGCCCGGAACCTTAGATCAGATCTAGAAGCTCTGCCTTAGACTCCAGGGAAAGTATGTGTCCTAGCCTGGAAAACTTGGAAACTGCTTCAGAGAATAAATTATCTTCAGAATCTCCAAGGGCTACTCTCCAGCTAATTGGCTGGTGATTAAAACTCAACTTTTTCTCCAAGTTTGGTGCGGGATTATCTTATTTGTAGGAACACAAATGCCTCTCCTTCTCCACAGCTTTAGTCTATAACAGCTTACATTTATCCAGTTGGGAAGCTTCGTGGTAAAAGTTTATTAGCTTGAGTGGAAGAAATCCCAGCAAACATACCGTCTTGAGTTTGGCCCAGTCATAATTTGCTGGGCTGGGTGTGGCCCATTTGAGAGGAAAGATGTTTCCTCTAAAATGCACAAGGATTTAGAGGCAGACACAGAGTGGGATTCCAGAGTCTCTTGGAATCAGTCTCACACCTTAGGGCTTTGTGTTGATTTAAATTAACAGCCTAAGATGCTTACAATTTCCTGTTGGTGAGTGGTGCACGCTATAGGAGCAATGGTTTCAGGGCCGGCCGAGTGTTACTGCTATTTCCTCTGCCAGACCTCAGATCCTTCTCTCTTCCTTTCCTGTCTCAACTTTTCGTGGTCAATTAGAGAAACAAGCAAAAATACCCGCTTGGATTGTTTCTGATCTTTGCACTCTTATTGTACAACCTGAAGTTTGTGCTTATCCTTGTGCCTCTGGTGGAATGTGTAAACAGCACCCGGTGAATTAAATGTGTGACCATTCTGCTTAGAGTTCTCTTCCTACACTGCCTTGCTGGAGCAGTGAGATCATGTCACAAGTTAACTTACCCATCTAGTTATACAAAGACAGGGACAGAACTTGTTCAACTTCTGTTTTGCACGGGACCTTATAGAACTAACTGCATTCATTATGTATTCAGTGAATGAATTGGCTTACTCTGGAGGAAAGGATAAGAGATAGCCCCATGGTAGAAAGAAAAGGGCACCAACCTTGACCAGTGGTATGGTGCTTGTTGGCTGGCACGTGGCCCAGTCAGTCACTTTGAAATACAGATTCAGACCAAAACTTTTGATCTGCATCGTTTAGGATGCGTGTACTATTGTGCTCCAGAACTCGAATGCCTGTGTGTAGTCTCTCTCCTGTTGCCTGCTTTAGTAACTAGAGGTTTAGCGTTCCCTTCTTTTCAGACTTTTCAAAGATGACCAAAGCTCTTTGTCTGCTTGTTTGTTTGTTGCTCAGTGTTCTGAGTTCATCTCTGGGAGCTGTTTATTCAGTAAGACTTCCCTTTGAGGAAGGATGTTTTGAGGTCAGCTGTTAAGATTTCCCAATACTGCTTCTCACATGAGTTGCTTATCCGCTGGGCTTTCCAGGGGCCTCCAGTTTCCTGTTCTTCTTGAGCTCAAGTGTTGATTGTGACTGTGTGTGTTGGCAAATGTCTTGTCCCAGTCTTGTGCACTAAAAGGAGGAGGAACTGGCTGTGTTGACATAAAGGTATATTGGGTAATGAGTTATTGTTTGTGTCTCTCTGGAGGCTAGATTTGACTCTTTGAGCTGTGTGTGTGTGTGTGTGTGTGTGTGTGTGTGTATGCATATGAAGCAGAGGATGATGCATGGCTTGTATGAGGATTGCTTTCACCTCAGGGCAGATTAAGATATTAGTCAGGCATCTCCAGAGCCAACAGAAGGCAGGCAGGCAGGCAGGCAGCAGGCAGATAGGTATGAGCATTTGTTCAGGGAATTAACCACAAGAATGTGGAGATTAACTCCCAAAATGGACCATCTACAAGCTAGAGAACTAGGGAAGTCATTGGCGTAATTACCAACTGAGGGCTGAAAGGTGCTTACCTTAGAGTCCAAAGGCCAGAGATCCTAGAGTTCTGAACAGCTACAAGAGGATTTTATCATTTGTTTGTTTGAGGCAGGGTATCACTGTGTAGCTCTGGCTGGCCCAGAACTTCCTATGTAAACTAGGCTGGTCTTGAACTCACCAAGATCCACCTGCCTCTGCCTCCTGAGTGCTGGATTAAATAAAGGTGCATTACCACCACACCCTCAAAGTTCCCTCTTCTTCTGTTTCATTCTACCTGTGGGGTAGCCAGTTAGATAATGCTCACTCATGGGTGAGAGCATATCCTCCTCTCTCGGGTCACTAAATCAAATGCCAGCCTCTTCCTGAAACCCCACACCCCCGAGAATGCTTTACCAACTATCTGGATGCCCCTTAATCCAGTCACTGATCCCTAAGATTAGCCATAACCTACATATACCTAATTATAATCCCTGAGAGGGAATTGAGATTACTCTTGGGTAAAAACTAGCCCAGATGCCAAAGATGTTTGTTTACATAGTGAGCTGCCATGGGTGAAGCAGTGTCTCCAGGGAATAGTCATGTTTACTTCCCACCATGAAGGAGGCAGTCTCCCAAGTTTAAATGTCTCTCTCATCATATAACCCACGGTGCTGTCTCTGGGTTGCCCTGTGGTATTCTTCTGGCTAGGGGTGTTGCTATGAGTAACAAAGCCCTGCCTCTGAAAGGAGGAAGACTTGGAAATACCACATAGAAGTCTTAGGAAACTTTGCTTTGCTTTATACCTCTCTGAAGCCTAATTTGAAAATATTACATTAAAAAGGCCAGTGCAGAAAATCCTACAATGTTTGAGAATGTGCTGGGAGTCTGAATTCTGATTCTTCCTTAAGGATCGTGTATGGCTGTATCTAGTTTATAAAAAATATTGTGAGTGGGGCTTAGATTTATGGGCTGTGGTGGTTGGGACGCGCTCTTGCAGAGCCGGTGATTTAGGTGTGTGTGTGTGTGTGTGTGTGTGTGTGTGTGTGTGTGTGTGGCAAAGGGCGGACTTGGGGAGCCTCCTTGCCTTTTAAACTTCCTGCTTCCGGGTAGATCATTGCTTGCTGTGAGGAGTGTGATGAAGGCTTCTTATTAGAGCCTTGAGCCCAGGCTGTTACCCTGAAAATGAGTAGATTTGCAGAGGAAACAACCAGTGGGCATACCCAGCCTTTTCCCATGCAAGATGTGCTTCTCACGTCTATCTAGATAAAGGCCGAATGAGTGCAGTTGACACTTAATCCATTCCTAAGCCTGTATGCTCTTTCAATATTGTAGCCAGATGTGGACTTCACTTAAAGAAAAAAGGTAGGCATGGTGGTGCGCACCTTTGATGTCAGCACTGGGGAGGCAGAGGCAGGTGTATTTCTTGAGTTTGAAACCAGGCTCATCTACATATTAAGTTTTAGGCCAACTAGAGCTACATAGTGAGATGGTCTCAAACCCCCCCCCTTTCCCGCCCCACAAAGAAAATAGATTTATTTGTGTACTGAAATGAAACAGCCAGACTTGAGAGCATAGCCTACAGCTGGTCTTGGTGTTTTGATGTCAATTGTGCGACTAGGCCTTTCATGGGGGGACTGGGTTTGAGGAGTGGTGGGCATTGCCCTTCTCACGAGTGGGTTCAGATGTGCCCATCCAGTGATGTTGACAGTTAGTACAATAGCAGTAGAACCTGTGAAGGCAGAGAACTAGGTGTTATCTTTTTTTAATTTATATGTAATGTGATCATATATATGAGAATATATATATATACAAACACATATGTATATATGATTATATATGTGTATATGAGATTTTATATGCGTATATAGGTGAGATTGGAGAGTTTCTGATAAAGGGCATAATATTCTAAAGGAGACAGATTTATTTATTTATTTATTTATTTATTTATTGAGACAGAGTTTCTCTGTGTAGCCCTGTCTGTCCTGGAACTCATTCTGTAGACCAGGCTGGCCTTGAGCTCAGAAATCCTCCTTCTGCCTCCTGAGTGCTGGGATTAAAGGCGTGCGCCACCACTGCCCGGTGAAGACAGTGGATTTTATTTAAACAATGAGCTGGCCTCTACAGTTAGAGGCAGGGTACGCTGATTAGCTATGTCATATTCAGTGTAGCATTACAGAAATGATTTCGGTGTTGTCATGTTTGTATCTGCAGTGTCCACCATCACAGGAAGATCTCTGCCCTCTGGGGCTGAGAGACCCCAACCTTTCTTCAAGCTGAAGCTGCAAGGCACTGAGGTACCAGCCAGATGTCTTCCCACAAAGGCTCTGCCGGGGCACAAGGCAATGGGGCTCCTTCTGGTAACAGAGAAGCTGACACAGTGGAGCTGGCTGAGCTGGGGCCCCTGCTGGAGGAGAAGGGCAAGCGGGCAGCCAGCAGCCCAGCCAAGGTAAACTCTTTCCCAGAGTTGCTCCCTTGACCATTGCCCTGCTGAGCCTCTTCAGTCTCAGTTTAAGATCTCCCCTCACTTCTAAATTACCCATAGTACCCTGGGAATCGTTCTGTATGCGTCTTTATTGTGCTTGTTTTAGGTGTCTTTATTTTTGTCTCTGAGCTTTGGGAGTTAATTTCCCAAAAGAGCACCCAGTACTTTTGTAAACTTAGTGTCCAGCAGAAGAAGTGCAGTAAAATAATCACTAAATAGACCTGAATTAAGGTAATAGACAAAAATCCCTTCCACTGTGGCAAATGGAGGTCTCTCAGGCAAGAGGGCCCAGTGAGTAAAGGTGCTGGTGTCCAGCCTGATGAGCTGAGGTTCCCTGGAACCTACAAAGTAGAAAGAGAGAGCCAATTTCCTCAAGCTGTCCTGATGAGTGCACGTGTGCGAGTGCACGCGCGCGCACACACACTAAAACTGTAAAAAATGTCTTAAGAGAACAGGCACATAACTACTAAGGCAGCATATACCCATAATAAAGTTTAAATAAGTAAGAAATTGAAGTTTAAAAAATTGTCTAGGCTTGGTGCACTAAGCCTGTGTTCTTCCAGTGATAGTCTCAGTCTGCGTCCTGTGTGCCAAACCAAACTTTCACCCAGTGTAGATAAAGTTCGAATCTCAGACGACTGTGGCCAACTCAGTATCATGCTGTGGGGGTGGAGGCTGCGTGGGATGCTGTGAGTCTGGATCTCCCCAGAAACGTGCAGTTTAGGAGTTGATGTCTAGACTGTTGCTTGTGTTCCCTTAGGCTGAGGAAGAACAAGCATGCCCGGTGCCTCAGGAAGAGGAGGAGGAGGTGCGGGTCCTGACGCTTCCTCTGCAAGCCCACCATGCCATGGAGAAGATGGAGGAGTTCGTGTATAAGGTGTAGCCTAGAGCCGGGAAGGGGCGGGGCAGGGTGGAGCCGAGGTCTCTGGGGTGTCTCTAACTGGCAAGCCTACCTGGAGTTGAAGACCACTTGCTTGATGACCTAAGGTCAATTCCTTGATCCTCGTGGTAGGAAAAGAGAGTAATTCTCACAAGTTGTGGGAATTTTCTGATTTTCACAGGTACACTGTTGCGCTTGTATGCCCACACATACACATATAAAATAAATAAATATAACTTTTAAGATGAAGAAGAACGAATTCCTGCTTTACAAAGATACAGAATTAGCACAGTAAGGACTTCAGAGGAGTAAACAGGGAGAGAGAAGAGCAGGAGCCAGAAGACTCCAGGAACACATCAGGAGAGATTTGTGTTTGTAAAAAACATGTGTAGGATTTCTTTGTCTTCTCTCAGTATATTAATTTTGAAAATTCAAGGAGCATAAAGGAGGTTCCTTATAAAGTGGCCAACATACCAGCCAGTGTCCTGCTGGGTATCTCCAAGGCCAGCCTTATTCCCCTGGGACTTGGGACCACCTGAAGCCTGAGTGACCACCTCCTAAGCAGGTTCTCTTCAGTGCGGTTTGCCCAGGATAGCTCCTTTTCACTACAGGCGTCTAAAGGCGTCGTGTGTGTTGTAGGTCTGGGAGGGACGTTGGAGAGTCATCCCGTATGATGTGCTTCCTGACTGGCTGAAAGACAATGACTACCTGCTACATGGCCACAGACCACCTATGCCCTCCTTTCGGGCTTGCTTCAAGAGCATCTTCCGCATCCACACAGAGACTGGCAACATCTGGACGCATCTGCTTGGTGAGTGATTTGGATGAGGAAAAAAAAACAGTTTGTAGTGATGAGTGCTGTACCACTGGGCACCATTCTAGTCATGGGTTGTTGGTGGTGATGCACTCCTTTAATTCTGGCACTTCGATCTCTGTGAGTTCAAGGCCAACCTGGTTTACATAGGAGTTCCAGGCTAACCAAAGAAATAAACAAAAAAGGAATTCCAATCTTACTTGCCAAGGAATTTGTCCATGGGGAGAGAATAAAATTTCTCTGAATAGTTGATATCAGGAGTCTGGCCTTTTAGGTTATCGTTCGCCTTACTTGACAGTTGATTGCTGGTCTTTACCACAAGACAGAAGACCCAGAACATGAGGGAATGGCACTGCATGTTGGCTTTGGCTTCCTGCTGGAACATCTGTGTAGTGGGAACTCCTGATTCCTAACTTGCCACTCTAAAAACAAACTGCCACCATTCACAGACTAATACTTTTGTGGCCTGAGAGTTTGTGCTTGCCTAGCTCCAAGAAGCCCTGGCTTTGACTCCTAGCACTGAGTAGACTGGGCATGGTGGCACATGCCTGCAATCCCAGTATTCAGGAGGTGGAGGCAGGGAGGTGAGAAGTTCAGGGTTACCCTAGGTACACAGGGGTTGGAGGCCAGCCAGGAGTACATGAAACCCTGTCCCAAAATAAAAATGTCGGGGTTGGAGAGTCAGCTCAGTGGTTGAAGACTGGTGGTTCTTCCAGAGGCTCTAGGTCAGTTCCTGGCACGCACGTGGTATTCACACATCCTCACACAGACACACATGCAGACAAAACACTGATACACATAAAATAAAAATAAGTAAATTATTTAAGAGATAATAAGATAAAAGTGTCTGTCTTGGTTTGGCTGGCTGGCTGATGGCAGTTCTCATAGCTAATTCCCCTGTTTACTGATAGAAATAGTGGCTGCCTCCGTGTGTGTAGTGCACATTTCCTCACGGGTGGTTTTCCCTTTTGTCTCGTGCAGGTTTTGTGCTATTTCTCTTTCTGGGAATCTTGACGATGCTGAGACCAAATATGTACTTCATGGCTCCCCTGCAGGAGAAGGTGGTCTTCGGGATGTTCTTCCTGGGCGCGGTGCTCTGCCTCAGTTTCTCCTGGCTCTTCCACACTGTCTACTGTCACTCAGAGAAGGTCTCTCGGACTTTTTCCAAGTAAGTTGAAAGGCCAGCCATAGCAAGAGACCATGTGTGTTATTGTCACATCTTGTCCCAGGGCTGAGCAGGCACTTGGAGCTGCTGGAATTCTTAATGGATCCCTGTTGTGCCTGGGGAAGTGAAGTTTTCTCTTCTGTTGTTAGAGCAAAATGACAAAGTTTTTCTTCTAGAAACTAAAACGTCATGATAAGCTTCCCATGACCTCCTCAACAGATGGAAACCAATTCTGGGATATGCTCTCTACTGAAACAGCAGTGTCTTTTGTGAAACTTGAGGTGCTGATGGATTGCTTCCAACACCATGTACCTAATACTAGCTTATCTTTATTGACTGGGGCCAAGTGGTGTGTGGCAAGCAGTCTGTGCTTCAGACTGACAGTGCTCTGACCCCACGCAAGGCTTATCTGGTTGGCCAGACGGTGCTAGAAGTGTCAGCCATCTATCTGCCAGGCACAGTCCATGGCCCTCACTCCGCACGGGGCTGTTTACTTGGGTAGTGGTTGCTGCTGCTTTCTTAGCGATAGTGGTAGATTGCTTTATTTCCCCAGTAACTCCAGAGAGTGCATGTGTGTTATTTTGCACATCAGTTTCAAGGAGGGTGAGAAATAAATAAAATTAAAAAAAAAACAAAGTTCAAATTAAATTTTTAGGTCAGAAGAGATGGCCCAGTGGTTAAGAGCACTGGCTGCTCTTCCAGAGGTCCTGAGTCTAATTCCCAGCAACTACATGGTGGCTCACAACCATCTGTAATGGAATCTGATGCCCTCTTCTGGTGTGTCTGAAAACAGTAACAGTATACTCATATAAATAAAAATAATAAAAATCTTTTAAAAAAAAAAAACCCTAAAGTTCAAGGAGGGTGGGGTACACCTGTATTCTAAGCTACTCTGTAGGCTGAGGCAGGAGGACCACTTGAGCTCAGAAATTTGAGGCAAGGCTGAACAATATAGCAAGACCTTGTCTAAAATCATAAAGAAGAAAATAGCCAGTAGCTATTTTTGTCCAGTAGCACACATTTGTAATCTCAGCCTCAGTAGGCTATGGCAGGAAAACTGTTGTGACTTTCAGGCTAGCCCAGGTCACATAGTGGATTTCAGGGTCATCTGGGGATAGAAAGCAAGGCTCCCTTCAAAACAGGAGAGTTGGTTCGGTGATTCTGTGAATAAAAGCGCTTGCCACCACTCCTAATGACCCAGGTCCAATCCTGGGACCCACATGGTAGAAAGCAGGAACCAACTATGAATACTCAGGTGATAGTGAACACACAAATAAATAATTTAAAGGAAAAAGTCAATAAGAACAGGAACAGAAGTACTTGTTAAGCTGAATGCAGTGGCACATGACTGTAATTCTAGCACTCAGGAGGCAGAGGCAGGAGAAGGAACTAAAACTGGAGACCAGTTTACCTAATGAGTATAAGGCCTTTTTGCAGGACCTTGTCTCACAAACAAACAAGCATCCCTATGATGCTCCTAATCCAAGGGTTTTAGCTTTAGAACTCCATCAGATTGGGGAAATAACCAGAGAATAACTGAGTGTTCTATTCTGAAAGTGTCTGATACAGCCCAGGCTGGACTTGAGTTTGCTCTGCAGCCTTGAACATCCCCACCTTTTGCCTCCACTATCCAATGCTAGGATTACAGGTATGCACCACACACCTGGCCTTCTTAGAGATTTTTTTTCAAGGGGGCTGGGGGTAGGGGGAACTTGGAACTCCTTCCTCAGACCAGGCTGGCTTGGAACTCCTGGAGCTCCACCTGCCTCTCCCTCCCTAGTGCTATGATTCGTGACATGAGCCATCACCACCCAGCTCTTAGAGAATTTTTTACTGAAAAGCAAAATGTTCTCGACTTTGAGGAGTTTGGGTATAGGATAGAGTATAGGGAATGTTGAGGCTGGAGATAGTCAGGTATGGGTGCAGGTGAGAGACAGTTAACTGGGTCATGAGCCACAGGCATTCTTTTCTCATGCTCACGTGTTTGATCTTTGTGGCTTACTTCTAGACTGGACTATTCAGGGATTGCTCTACTGATTATGGGGAGCTTCGTTCCCTGGCTCTATTACTCCTTCTACTGCTCCCCACAGCCGCGGCTCATCTACCTCTCCATCGTCTGTGTCCTGGGCATCTCTGCCATCATTGTGGCACAGTGGGACCGGTTTGCCACTCCCAAGCACCGGCAGACAAGAGCAGGTGAGTGGCGTTCCATGCCTCTAATGCCGAGGTTCTCGGCCTTTCTAGTGCCGTGACCCCTTAATGCATTTCCTCAGGCTGTGCTAACTCCCAGCCGTAATGCTATTTTTCATTACTGCTTCATAGCTGTAATTTTGCTGCTGTTATGAAGAGTAATGTAAATATCTGTGATTTCTGGTGGTCTTAGGAGACCCCTGTGAAAAGGTGGTTCAACCTTCCAAGGGGTCTAGACCCACAGGTTGAGAACCTCTGCTTTAATTCCAAGTACTCAGGAGGTTGGTGTGGCTGGATCAAGTTCAAGGCCAGCCAGGTGACCTTGTCTCAAAGCAATGATAAAAGGGCTGGACTTAACAGTTACAAGGAGGGTGTTTGCCTCTTGCTCAGTATGTGCAAGACTTGGGGTTCAGTCCCTAATACCAGAGTGGGGAGAAGAAAAGGGAGGGGGCTGAGTGGGGAGGAAGACAGTGTTGTAGAGCTCAGGGGAATTGCACCGTGCGCTGAGTCAGCTCAACCCTAAGTTTTAGTTCACAGAATCCACACAAACTGATTTATGTCTAAAACTCGAAAAGTGGCGCAAATTTTCAAAGCTGTTTTCCCTTGGTATTTCAATGCTAATGGGTCAGGTCATAATACAGTTAGTCACTTAGCTTCAAGCATGTCTGTGCTTTGATGCTGTGAAAATATAGCAAGCATAGTTGTTCTTGTGACTGAATGCTAAGCACTAAGACAAGGGATTAAGACTTGGCATTCCCAAGCCAGGTGTAATGATCCTTACCCCAGTGCTTGGGAGGAAGAAGCAGGAAGATTGCGTGTGTTCCAAGGCAGCGAGGGAGATGTACAGATCAAGACTCCACCCCAAAACAAACATAAATAAAAAAACTACACACCCTGGCGCATTTTACCAGGAGTGGAATATCTGGTTTGATGAGTACAGTACTTTTGTGCATAACGATTAGTAGCAACTGATATACTAGCAAGCATTTATCTTCCTACATGTTGATTCACCTCGAGTCTCAAGTTCTTAGTAAATGGAGCAATGCCGCCAATTACCACGAGCTTTCAGATAGCTCTTTTTCTATTTTATATGTATGTGTTTGTGGGTGCTTTGCCCACACATACATCTATGCACTACTTGCATGCCTGGTGCCTGCGGAGGCCAGAAGAGGATATTGGACCCCCTGGAATATAGATAGCTGTGAGCTGCCATGTGGGTACTGGGACTAGAACCCAGGTCATATCAAGAGCAGCCAGTGCTTCTAACTGCTGAGCCACCCTTCTTTTTTTGGCTTGTTTGGTTTTTTTGTGTTTTTGTTGTTGTTGTTTTTTTGTTTTTTAAGACAGGGTTTCTCTGTGTAGCCCTGGCTGTCCTGGAACTCATTCTGTAGACCAGGCTGGCCTTGAACTCAGCAATCTGCTTTTTGCTGCAAAGTAGAGCAGACAGTCTCTGCCCCAGTTCAGTACAGGGTGGGAACAAGAACTCAGTCCTGGGCTGGTGAGATGGCTCAGTGGGTAAGAGCACCCGACTGCTCTTCCGAAGGTCCAGAGTTCAAATCCCAGCAACCACATGGTGGCTCACAACCATCCGTAACAAGATCTGGCGCCCTCTTCTGGAGTGTCTGAAGACAGCTACAGTGTACTTACATATAATAAATAAATAAATCTTTAAAAAAAAAAAAAAAAAGAACTCAGTCCTTTGTTACATATTCATGTGTCCCTGCTGCTCCAGGCAGCTGCTCTTCTCAGTGTAGACTTCTATCTGTTCGGGTGATCAGACTTGTGGTTACTTCAGTCTTTTGTGATTTGATTAAGAATTTTGTACTTGTATACTGTGTACTTTGGTTCTATGTATTCCCTCCTCCATCGGCCTTCCCTGCCTGACCCCTTCCAACCTCGTGCTGCTCATGTACACAGGGTGTGGAGCCATCACTGTAGCACGGCAGCCTCCCAGTGGCCACACCCCTCAAAGAAAGATGACTCACTTTCCCAGTGTCCATCAGCTGTCAGTAGTTCCTCGGAGATGGAACTTTGTCCAGCCTGGGTGCTGGGAAGTCTCTGGAAGAGCGGCAAACACCACAGCACCAAGCTATCTCTTCATCCCTTTCTATGATCTTAATGGGAATCTACTCTTCTGGCTTTGGAGCCACGCTAGGTCTTGGCTTGGGTCTATACCAAGTTGGCCATCAGATGATTTTTAAAAAAAAAATTTTTTTAAAGATATTTATCTATTTATTTTTGGTGTGCTTGTTGTCTCTCTGTGCTTTTTTTCACATTTTGTTATGTTTCAAGAAAGAGTCTTCGTACTGGCTGACCCAGAACTCAGTATGTGTAGACCAGGCTGGCCTGGAACTAAGTGAGAGCCACCTTCCTCTGCCGCCTGAGTTCTGGGATTAGAGGAGTACACCACTATGCTAGCTCCCTGTTTCATTTATTTTATCTGTATTATGTGTGAATCTGTCTGTCATATTGTTCAGGTGCCCACAGAGGTCAAAAGAGGTCCTAAATATTTTTAAACATGTATAGTTCATGAGAAAACAGTTGCTTTTTATAAATGCATCAGTTCCAGATCCACAGCAGTGCTTTCATGTAGCTACTTCCTGTTGACAGTCATGTCTGTTCTGTTCAGGAGTGTTCCTGGGACTCGGCTTGAGTGGTGTTGTACCCACCATGCACTTTACTATCGCTGAGGGCTTTGTCAAGGCCACCACAGTCGGCCAGATGGGCTGGTTCTTCCTCATGGCTGTGATGTACATCACCGGCGCCGGCCTTTATGCTGCTCGGATTCCTGAGCGCTTCTTTCCTGGAAAATTTGACATATGGGTAAGAAATGACTCTTAGCGGGGCCTGTGATGGTGAGTGACTGGCCCGGGTCAGAGCTCTGAGTAGGTGGTGAGAGATTTGGGTCATGAAGTATTTAAGTGTACATTGTGTCTGAAGGAAGAGGATGGGCAAGATCAGCCCTGGTGTCAGAGTTTCTTACAATGCTCTAGAACAAGTACCACTTTTAAGTGATGTAAGCAGTTTTTATGGAGAAACCAGAAGAGGCAAATGTTTCCTCCAACTCCTCCGTCTCTATTTGTTCCCACAGTTCCAGTCTCATCAGATTTTCCACGTCCTGGTGGTGGCAGCAGCTTTCGTCCACTTCTATGGCGTGTCCAACCTTCAGGAATTCCGTTATGGCCTAGAAGGTGGCTGTACCGACGACTCCCTTCTCTGAGCCTCCCCACCTGAGGGGTGGAGGAGGGACTTCCCAAGTGCTTTTAAAAAGAACTTCTTTGCTGAAGTATGAGGAAGAGTCTGAGTTGCTGTTTCTAGAAGAAACCTCTTAGAGAAGTCAGTACCAGTGACACGTCAGCTCACTGTCCCAGCCTCCGTCCGGGCAGTACACTTCCCATGTGCATTCCTGGCAGTCACCTCGGCAAGGCAACTGCTGCTCCTTCACAGATAGGACGTGGGAGCTCATGTTGAGATTTTACCCATTCCTCCAGCCATTTTGGGGAAAAAAATTATGAACTGGGATTCTTCAGAAATTATGTTTCGTTTTTTCTTGAAGAAAATATCCCCCCCTTACCCCTGTCCTTACTTTGTAACCTGGCTGATAACGGGCCATCCATTTTTGTAGCACACTTTTCAGAAACAATTATAACCTTGTCTCATCTTTCTAGGACAAACAAAGCCACGCCTGATGTAGCCCGGCTAATCATGGAAGTACGTCCAGGCTTCAAGTAACTTGAGTTTAAATCCTTTTTTTTTTCTTGGCAGAGTAATGTAAAATTAAAATGGGGAAGATATTTAATATTTAATACTAAGCTTTAAAAAGAAACCTGCTATCACTGCTATGTATCTTGATGCAAAGACTATGGTGATAATAAAAGAAAGTACAGACAACGCTTGGCATTCAAAGAGTTAACTGTGTTGTCTCGACTGTTTGCACACAACTCCGGAGGCTCGAGGTTTGTGAGGACTCAGCTTCTACTGAGACACAAATCGGAATCATACCAGCAGTGAGACGGGTGTGGTCAGCGAATGAGCATAACTCAGTTCCTAACCTCTCATCTCTAATACAACTTAGTACCATACAGATTAGGAGAATTACTGTGCAGACTGGGGTGTCCCTCAGATGGTAGAGTGTGTGCCTAGCACCCACAGGCCCTGGGTTTCATCACCATTATCAGATAAATCAGGCATGGTAGGTCATGCCTATAACACCAACACCAAGGAGATTGGTATATACATGAGTCTGTCTCAGAAAGGAAAATCATTGTGCTACCATAGTATTTTTGGTTTTTCGAGACAAGGTCTCTGTGTAGCATTGGCTGTCTTAGAATTGACCCCGTAGACCAGGCTGGCCTCAAACTCACAGAGATCCCCCTGCATCCACCTCCCAAGTGTTGGGATTAAAGGCATGTGGCACCACTGCCTAGTATATACTATAAGAGTCTCCAGTGTTGAGGCATACCCTAGAACTTAGTTTTGTTAACACTATCTTGTTGGTCCTAGAGAATCATTCAGTTACTGCAGTGCTCGATGGAGAGAAACCAGGGAAGGCGGCATGTGATTGCGGTCTCAGAGCTGAGGGGTCAGACAGGTAGATCACTGCTCCCTATGCAGCAAACCTGCAGAGTTGACTAGTTTCAGGGAATCGGACAGTGCTTCCAGAACAATTCTTGAGTGTAACCTCCCCGCGTTGGTCTGAAATCTGGCTGATCAGGTTTGACTGTTAGTGCTAGGAGAGCATCAGGGGTGGAGCCTGCCACCCTATCGGTCTGCCACTCCCACTGCTACTGCCTGCCACCTACCTGTTCTGGAGCCAGAGCCGACACGTGGTCACCTGAAACTGGACTCCAAGGATGATTTGGCGGGAATGGGCCCCTCCCTCTTCTTCATAACCTGGTGTCTCCGAATAGTAAAATTGAACCTTGATCAAACTGATGTCTTGGTTCCATTCTCTCTCGCGCTGCCTAGTTCCCTTTTCTCTTCCAGATTCCAAGATGCCTCCCAAGCTAGAACCCAGACATGTGGGCCGCTGGTCGGCCTCAACACTTGAGGGTATTGGCCTGAATGTCTGTACTCCTTCATATACACCCACCCACCTACCCGTAGAAGTCCACCTTGTTTACTGTGATTGTCTCACCAAAGAGTGACTTACTCTTTGGTGCCTTTGTGAATTATACTGAACATGATTAAGAGGTTCAATTCACTGGGTAGTGTAAGCTGGTAGTGACTCAGCACATAAGGGGAGGCGGGCAGGAATCACACAGTGTAACTGTGTATAACACTATGTACAAGGTTTCAACTGAGGACAAGTGATCCTTGGAAGAAACAATTTAGCCCAGCATGGTGATGCACGCCTTTAGCCAGAAGCAGGAAGATCTGTGAGTTCTAGGACAGCTAAGATTACATGGACCCTGTCTCCAAAACAAACACAAACAGTTCACCTAGGCCAAGAAACAAAAACAATGTTTTAGTCTCAAGTAATAACCCAGGGAATAGAAATTAAAAGCAAAGGGACAAAGGAGGGTGTGGAGGTGCATGCTTCTCACCTCCACTCCACCAGGGCCAACACTGATCTGGTCTCAAGTGAAGAAGACAGAAAAGGAGAAACCGTTTCCCTCCAAGTGCATAGCATAGTTAGAGCCGAGTTCCAACCAGTATCTGATGATAGTAAAATAGGCAAACGAAATTACTTGTCATAATTACCTGTATGCTAAAGGCTGTTCCCTAAAATGAGAACTGGGTACTCCCCATGAGGTTGTGGTTATAGAATCCAATTGACCAGAAGACTAAAATATTAAGCCAGGCATGGTGGTGCATGCCTTTAATCCCAGCACTTGGATCTCTGCGAGTTCAAGGCCAACGTGGTCTACAAAGTGAGTCCAGGAGAGTCAGGACTAAACCCTGTCCTGAAAATAATAATTTCAAATATTACAAAGAGCAAATAAATGTATTTCATAGGCTATGAATGACAGATGAAGAGGAGACGTAACACCTGGGATAGGGTGTGATTTTTAGAGGGTGTGGTGAACGCCTGTAATCCCAGGGTTAAGGAGGTAGAGGCAGGAGAACCAAGAGTTCCAGGCTGGCCTCAGACTCACATAGATCCACCTGCCTCGACTCCCTGGAACTGGAACTAAATGCATGGACCGCCACACTGGACTTGTAACATAAAACTTAAAGGAGTGTCCTGTAGTATTTTTAGCAAATACGGCACGTTCTGAAATAGAGTATTATACCTCCAAAGAGGGTTTTTCCTTCTTTTTTTCTTGGCTCTAATATTGAGTCCGTTTGACTTTAAAACAACAACAACAACAACAAAAAAAAAAAAACCATAATGTTACCGTTGGAAACTAGTAGTGGTCTTGTAAGGTTTGGATAAAAATAACCTGGAATTTTGGTGTATCTCTTATTAATAAGAGTGAATAGAGCAGCGTTACTGTGATAGATAAAAGTCTTAAAGGGCTGCCCTGATTGCTAATTTGTTATATTTTTACCTGCTTTATTATCAGTAAATCACTGTTATCCACGTGGTTGGAACTGGCTATTGTGTCCCCTTTTTATTACTAGGGAGATGATTATGTATTTATCTGGTTGTAGGAATTTGAATGTAAATAGAAATGCCTCCCCACACCCCATGAGGTTTTCTTTGGAAGATTTAAAAGAGGTTTGTGTTCATTTAAAAACTGGATTACTTCTGAGTTATACTGAACAACAACCCTTCTATGAAGTTAGTAAACTTTTTGAATCTTTTTTCACATGGAGATTGGGTTTTAGTATATGATTTGGGGACGTCAAAGCTCTTAAATACGAAAGGTCTTAACAGTGTGCTGTGGGAGAATGAGAAACGTGAAAAGCTGTCGAGTCCCCAGCTTGCCTGCCACCTACGTGGATGTGTCCCCAGGAGAATCAGCCCAAATGGGAAGTGAGAAATAAGACCCATGTGCTAAAGTCCTGATGTTCTGCAGCACCTGAGGGGTTAACTACTTGTAGGACCCTTCTTATCCAGGCTGGCCTGGTCTTTGTTCATTCACTGTGTTGTCTTTCCCAACAAACAAGAGTCAGCTGATCTTAGCTGTGGCTCACTTAGTCCCTTGTCCTCTGAAAGCTCACCATGAAAAATTTCTATAACCAAGCCTTTTCTTTGGTTGGTTGGTTGGTTTTTGGTTTTTGGGGTTTTTTTTTTGGTTTTTTTTTTTTTTTTGAGACAGGGTTTCTCTGTATAGCCCTAGCTGTCCTAGAACTCACTTTGTAGACCAGGCTGGCCTCGAACTCAGAAATCCACCTGAATCTGCCTCCCGAGTGCTGGAATTAAAGGTGTGTGCCACCACGCCCAGCTCTCTATAACCATGTCTTAACTTATTAATTACCATACTAAACATCCCTTATAATGTGTGATGTCTTCCTTTAGGAGAGATGGCTTATGTAGCTCTTGGCTTGGTCCATTTCATAAGAGTCCCTTTATAAAGAAGTATGTCATGGTTTCCAATGGGGGTAAAACTTAGAAAAACAAATGAGAATGTCTTTAGCTAAAGAAGCCAAACACTAGGGCCTGGAGAGATGGCTCAGCAGTTAAGAGCACTGGCTGGTCTTCCAAAGGGCAACGGTTCAGTTCCCAGCATACACATGATACCTCATAACTGTCTATACTTCCAGTTTGAGGGGATTATCACCCTCAGACATACATGCAGGCAGAACACCAATATATAAAATAGAAAAACTATTAAAATAAAGCTAAGAGCTTTTGTCACTTCTGACAGTTAATTTTGTTGGTGCCACATGTCCATTTAATCCATCCCAGGTATAAGCACAATTAATACATTTACTTATTTAGCAGGGTTGGCCCAAGTGGCAAAATCCCCTTTTAAGATTTATTTTTAAGCTAGGTGTGTTGATGGTGCACAACTTTAATCCCAGTGCTAGTGAGGCAGAGGCAGGTGGTTCATTTGAGGCCAGTATAGCCTAGACAGTGAGTTTCTGAACAGCTAGGTCTACACAGAGAAACCCTGTCTCGAAAAATTTTTTAAAAGATTTATTTTATTGGCGGGGGGGGGGGGGATTGGCACACACGTGTCACTTTGGGAACTTATAGATGTCCCATGTATGTGAGTGCCAGCAGAGGCCAGAAAGGGGAGTTTGGATTCCTCGAAGTGGAAGATGTATGCAGTTGTGAGCTGGCAGACCTGGTGCTGGGAACAAAACTCAAATCCTCTGAAAGAACAGCAAGCACTCGGAAACACTGAGCCATCTCTCCAGCACCATGAATAATTCTTTGTAATAGAATTTTTCCTACTACTGTGATGGTGGCTTTTCTGGCAAAATCAAATCAGTCCGAAAGCATGCAAACTTAGCATTGGGATCTATTTTAGCTTTAAGTAGGAAAATTTGAATAAAATCTTATCATCAGGTATCAAACATTTCATATAGGAATGGGATAAAACAGAACTCTTGTTCTTCAACCCAGTCTTTAAGAATGGAAATGTACAGTGTAGTGGAAAGTTGGGCTTTACTTTTGTGGTGGATTTAACTAGGAATGGTCCCCAGAGCCTCATAAATTTGAATGCTTGGCCATTAGGGAGTGGTGCTACTGGACAGGGATTAGGGGGTGTGGCCTTATTGGAGGAAGTGGTCATAGTGGTCTTTGGGGTTTCAGATATTCAAGCCAGTACCAGTGTCTCTGCTGCCTGCAGACCCAGATGTACCACATCTGCCTGCAAGCTGCCATGCTTCCTACCTTGATAATGGACTGAACCTCTGAACCTGTAAGCCAGTCCCCATCAAATGTTGTCCTTTATAAAAGTTGTCATGGTCATGGAGTCTCTTCATCGCAATGGAAACTCTAACTGGCTAACTTTATATCAATATTTTTTATTTTGACCTAAGAAATTGCCTTTTATATTTATTTTGCAAAAGGATGTCACCTAATTGATCAGGCTATCCTTCAACTTACTCTGTAGCCCAGGCTAACCCTGAATCAGCCTCAGGAATAGCTGGGATTACAGGTGTGTACCACCAGAGGGTTTTTTTTTTTAAGTTGGTCCCACTATGTAACACAGGAAGTTCTGAAACCCTCTGTAGACCAGGCTGGCTTTGAATATATAAAGATCTACCTACCTCTGCCTCCTAAGTGCTGAGGTCATAGCTTTTATCTTTCACAAATGTTTGGCTTTCTAGTTTGTCCTCACCTTTTCTCTTATGGAAGAAAAATCCTCTAGGACAAGAGGAGTTTATACTCAGTTTGTGAAAACATTTTTTCTTAATAAAATTACTATATATTTTTTGAAAATCTATATCTGAAACATGGCAAAAACCATTAACATGGATGAGATTTATTGGTTTGGGAGAGTGACTGTCTAGCATGAATGAACCCCTCCCTATAATCCCTACTACTGCATAGACCGGGCATGGTTCACTTTAGGCATGCTGTTTGTAGTTCCAGCACTCAGGAGTGCAGACATAGGTAGATTAGAAGTCAACAAATTAGCTGGGCATGGTGGCGCACACCTTTAATCTCAGCACTTGGGAGGCGGAGGCAGAGGCAGGCGGATTTCTGAGTTCAAGGCCAGCCTAGTCTACAGAGTGAGTTCCAGGACAGCCAGGACTACACAGAGAAACCCTGTCTCCCAACACCCCCCCTCCCCCAAAAAAAGATAAAACAACGAAAACGGCATTAAAGCATGGTGTCTCTGGCTCATCCTGCAGTTTACTTTTTTCTTTTAGGAAGTTTTCTTGGCAGGAAGATGTGTTTCTGTCTTCCTGTAGGAGGTGTTCAGATAAAATCTCAACCTGATTAGATGTGATATAGTTAGTATGTAAGCACATTAACTCACTGAGCAGGCTAATTTTAATGAAACATGCGGTAAGGGATTATGTTAAACCTGCAGTCACCTTGGATTCCAGGGACAGAAAGCCTCCCAGGATAGACTGGCAGCCACATGCCAGTTACCTGTGAGGGTGCAGGTGCACCGTGTCACTGAGATCGTCTCCTCGGGTGAAGGACTTCTTAGGATCTTGCTGCACCACAGCTCAGAGTGATGGAGACCACGTCTCCTTAAGACTAGCTCAGAGTGTGCACCCCTTCGCTCTTTCCCCACTTTCTTCTCTACTCAAAATCAAAACATCAGTACTCCAAAACTGGACTTGGGGACCACTGGGCCTCTCCATCTGTCCCTCCCAGCGCTGCTGTATTGATGAAATTTCCTCTTAGACCCTCAGCGTTACCCAAGTCTTTAATTGGTACATTGAAACAGGTAGTCCAGCCTGGTAGGGTTGTCATACTTGGGGGTTTTGCCCTAAAATTCAAATCACATTACAAACTAGAAGGTTTTAGACTGGATTTATGTGAGTGAGGAATGATCTCTGGTCTGTACACACAAGATGAAGTAAAGCCATTTAAAAAGGAGTGTGAATCGGAATTTATAACAGTGACATCAATCAAGGTCATCTGCTCATTTAGTCAAACTTTAGAGTTCATAGAATCAACAGTTCCTGCAAATACCAATGAAAGAGCTCACAGTCCATCAAACCACAGTGTATCCAGTAGAAACAAAGTAGAAACATTCCTTTGAAGCATGAAGTTTCAAGTAAAACCCATACAGATTAGGAACTGATGTGTATTTTGTAGACAGAGTTTATCAGGGCTAGGGAGATGGCTGGGGGGAGGTGTGCTGGGAGGCAGACCTGAGGACGGGAGTTCATGCTCAAGAGCCAACCAGGTGGCAGGGGAAAACTGACGTCAAGCCAGTTTGTGGATCATAGTTTTTGTTCTGTTTATGGGTTATTAGAAAAAGAATAAAGGAGAGATAATGAGCCTGATGACAAGGTCGCAGGGCAGAGGAGAAGAGGGTTGAGTGTGGCCTCCCTTCCCCCAGCCTGGAACCTGCTTGCTCAAGGGTGGAGCTACCGGCTCATTTGTCCTGCCACGCCTACTGTTGGAACCTGCCTTTGCTGCCTGGAGGCACACACGTGTTCGTCCTGCTACTGGACCCTGAGTTACTTGGCGGGATATTGGGTTCCCTCCCCCTTCCTTTATAACTGAGTGTCTGGAAATAGTAAAATTGAGCTTTGATCAGGATGTTGTCTTAGCTCCATTATTTCTTCCGCCCCGTCTAGATTCCTCTCTTTTCAGCGAACTGCCATTCTCAGTTGAACCGTTCGTGTTGTGGACTGCGGGCAGGCCGCAACAGTTGAGAAGTTAGATTCACACACATTTAGCCTGAGCTTGGCACAACTTCTTATTTTTAAAATACTGATTATTGTGGGGGCTGGGGGTGCCCATGGCACGGGTGTGGAGGTCAGAAAGGGACATGTGGGAGTCCCTTCTCTCCTACCCCTGACCTTCCCATGCGTTGACACGGTGCCTGCATGAACACACAAGATGTAGCGGAACCAACAGAACTTTTTCATGAGAGGAAGATCCCTTTACAAATGGAATTTTTAATCAAAAGTTAATATTAAGTTTATTTTGTCTGTGAATGCCTTAAACTCTGTGTGTGTGTGTATGCACCATGTATGTGTAGGAGCACAAAAAGGTCAGAACTGGGCATCAGATCTCTTGGAACCAGAGTTACAGGTTTCCATGTAGGTGCTGGGAACCACAACTTCGTCTTCTACAAGAGCAGTAAGTGTGCTTAACCACCAGGGCATCTTTCCTGCCCCAGGGTATATATAACTATAGGTGTATAGGGTTCAAGAACTTCAAAATCAAGTTCGTAGCCCAATTTTTGTCCAGGGAATTAGGTAATAGCAGAGTTATTTCTCCCTCTAAGAGAAATCATAAAGAACCTTCACTGCTGATAGAGAATTATGTTATGTTTATGGATTACTAGTGAAGAGAGTGAAGGAAAGAGAAAGCTGAAAAGCAAAGGACAGATGCCAGCAAAGAAGTCAGACTCCTCCGGATTTGTCTTCAGTTCACACAACTTCTAATAGTTTTTGTTTGTTTATTTTAGTTAGGTTTTTTCAGACATGGTTTCTTTTTTATTTTTTTATTTTTAATTTTGACCATCCCTTTTTAAAAAAGATTTGTTTATTTATTTTATGAATATGAGTACAGTGTTGCTATCTTCAGACACACCAGAAGATGGCATCAGATCTCATTACAGATGGTTGTGAGCCACCTTGTGGTTGCTGGGAATTGAACTCAGGACCTCTGGAAGAACAGTCAGTGCTCTTAACTGCTGAGCCATCTCTCCAGCCCCAGACATGGCTTCTTTTTGTATGCCCTGGAACTTGCTCTATACATCAGGCTGGCCTTGAACTCAGATGTCTTATCTGCCTGCTCTGCCTCCTGAAGGCTGGGACTAGAGGTGTGCACCAAGATGCCTGGGGAATTTAGTGGGGTATGTCTTGGTCACTGCTCAATTGCTGTGAAGAGACACATGACCAAGGCAATTCTTATAGAAGAACACATTGAATTGGGGCTTTGCTTAGAGTTTTGGAGGCTTAGTCTATTATCTTGATAGCAGGCAGAGTGGTGGAGATGCAGTTGAGCATGTGTGGAGGCCGGGAGACAGCAGAACATTGCTGCTGCTCTCTTCTCCTACTCAGTCTCTCCCTCTCCAAAGTTCATAAATAAGTTTGCAGTGGCCCTTGCAGACCTCAGTTTTCAGCATCCCCACCCCCCACCCCTCACATCCATGCTCCCGCCCCACCCCAGCAGCTGCAAGCCCCACTACTTCCTAGACCCAAGACAAGACAACCTTGAATTGTAACTTTATGCCTGCCTTGTGACTTTTAGCAAGTAGGCTAGGTGCCTTGTTATCCACCTCACCCTTTTAAGAGCAAGAAACCCATTGGTTCCCTGGAACCGAAGGGTCTCCCTTCAGGAGGAACCATTGTGCTGTCCATAGTGTGGTGCTATAACTCTCTTAGTATCCCCAAAACTGAAGGCTCTTTCTTTAAGACCCTAGGCACATTGTCGGTGATGGCTATCTCAGCTAATGAAGCTCTTCCTCTGGCCTGAAGTCTTCTTTCTTTAAAGGCTTCAGCATGGCTGCCTATGACCATGATGCTAGAAATTCTATCAAAACTTATATTGGAAGGGCAATTTATCTGGCTTCCTTTCTACAAACCTGTAATTTTGTTGTTTTTGTTTGTTTGTTTGTTTGTTTTTAGTTTTTGGTTTTTGTAGACAGGGTTTTTCTGTCCGCCTGCCTCTGCCTCCCAAGTGCTGGGATTAAAGGCATGTGCCACCACTATCCTGCTACAAATCTGTAACATCTTAAAGTTCTAACAACTGGTGTTCTACTCCATCACCCTCTGCCTTGCTCCCTGGAAACAAGGTCTCTCACTGAGCCGGGAGCTCACCATTTTTCTGGCTAAGCTGTTACTGTCATTAGTCCCTCCACCTGCAGCTTTGGGGTTGTTGCCAAGTATGGCCACACCCAGCTGCTTGCTTGCTTGCTTCTTCCTTCCTTCCTTCCTTCCTTCCTTCCTTCCTTCCTTCCTTCCTTCCTTCCTTCCTCCCTCCCTCCCTCTCTCTCTCTCTCTCTCTCTCTCTCTCTCTCTCTCTCTCTCTCTCCCTCTCTCTCTCTCTCTCTCTCTCTCCCTCTCTCCCTCCCTCTCTCTCTCTCTCTCTCTCTCTCTCTCTCTCTCTCTCTCTCTTTCTTTCTTTCTTCTTTCCCTCAGCCCCCTAGGGATCCAAACTCAGCTCTTCCTCACCAAGGAATCTCCCCAGCTGCCACACTTTTTTTTTTTTTTTTTGGTTTTTCGAGACAGGGTTTCTCTGTGTAGCTGTCCTGAAACTCACTCTGTAGACCAGGTTGGCCTCGAACTCAGAAATCCGCCTGTCTCTGCCTCCCAAGTGCTGGGATTAGAGGTGTGCACCACCATGCCCGGCTTTTTTTTTTTTTTAACATACCCTCCCTAAAGCTTATTTCTTACTTCAATTCCAATTAAAGTAGGTTGTACATTCAATATGGTTTTCTTCATTGCCTGGGACACACTAGTTTAGCACACACTAAACAATCAAAACTAGTTTGTGAATATCAAATATTCCCCTTGAGGAAAACAAGCCAAGCATTTCTCCTGAGATCTGTAGATTGAGTCACCTACTAAAGGCAAGTGTAGCTAAAGTGGTAAAGGGCAGTTCCCCCGCCCCACCTCCCTTTCTGGAACTCTTGCTCCTCCCTCAGGTTTCTTTCCCATTATTATCTCTTTTCTTTCCTGAAGGTTGCAAGCTTCTTTCTGTGTTGGCTGGAGGGGTTTGTGTGTGGGATGGGATTTTCATGCTTGTTCAGGACCAGCAGTTCTCTCCTGTCTTACCCAAACGTGGTTCCTTCCACAGGGGCGTGGGTTTGGCCTACATGTATGTATACAGCACTGTGAAGGGCTTCAACACAGTGATAAATGTTATAGATGAGAAAGTAACAGACCACTGTGCACAGAAGGCCAAGTTAGTTCTTTAGTTTTCCCCAGTGACCAAGAGCGAGCCAAAGGCTCAGAAAGACTCAGCGCTAAAGCTCAGGGGTACAGCATTCTTTAAGATAAAAGACCACCCAGACACAATTATATCAACCCTAGACGTGGGTCAGAGTAGCCTGGTAACATGGTGTTACTTTGGGCACTTCAGTTTCCTCTTTCTTTGACCTTTAAATCCTTGATTTTTATGAAGGAGAAGGTAATAAGCAGTTAACTAAGCAGCCTGAATCTTGACCTAGTAGGAGAAGGACAAGGTGACCCACAAAGCCTATGAGGAAGGTAGTCAGCCATGGATTCCAGTAAAACCAGCTATGAAACCTGGGGTTGCTGGTCTTTTTTATCAGTCACTTTTGAGGACCAACTGTTATTTGTATGCATGGTCAGGAAATCAGATAATTTCTTATGAACCTATTATTTTTAAACACAGCAGAGCTAGTCAAATTTTGTGTCAAAGTACAGTCCTGGGGACCTGTTGCTGTTAGCCCTATAGGAAGCATTTTGGCTAATTTTACCCCAAGTCCAAAGAAAGAAAAGGGATTCATGGTTTCTGTCTCCCAAGTGTCCCATGTCGAATTTCTACATTTTCTACATGAGAAGACATATAAGCTCTAGGTTTATGATGGGAGCAGGGCTGGAGAGCTGGTCCCCATCCTTCTCTGGAAGGGGATTCAGAGAGACTGGTCTGGGTTATATCCACAAACCAGGTTCCTTCCTCTTGCAGCCATGTTTTTTTTTTTATACCCAGCTGCAGTGGATCCACAAGCTGACACCTGTGACACAGTGTTTAAATGAATGTCCATAGTTTAGCCTATTGTGTTGATTAGTCCTATGACAGAGCCTCTGTCTCGATTTATTTAAAACTGTCTTTGGGCCTTTTTACAGGATCTGTAATTATCATTCTGCCCCCAGAATTAGCTTTTACTAAGAGGAGGAAAACTAAAATCTAGGGTAGAGAGCACAGCCAATTGAAGTAGTATGCAGGTCCCATATCAGTCGGATGGCCAGCATTCTCGTGTGTCAATTAGGGAGACATTGAGTCCAGAGTCATTGTTACTTGCCTACTATTGTTGGAGGCTTTTAGGATGAGGGTGCAGACTCTAAGATCCTCCACTGTGCTAGAGAGTCCATCCCTGGTCATGTGAGAGAATGAATAATTCATCTTGCCTGTGGATGAGAATAGGTTTTTTAGGGGGGTGGGGTGGGGGTTGGCCTACAGAGCAGACCAGGGTAGCAGATTTCATCTTATTTCCCCTGTATCCTTATCCTCTAATGAGGCTAGCATGCAATTTATTCTGATGGGATCTGTAATCCCATCCAAGGGAATGTGTACTACTTGGGCCTATTCTGGCATGGAATTGTATTGTAAATTCAACCCATTTTCTCCAGCAAGTAATTTTCCATAACCAGTTTTTTGTTTTTTGTTTTTTGTTTTTTTTTGTTTGTTTGTTTTTTTTGAGACAGGGTTTCTCTGTATAGCCCTGGCTGTCCTGGAACTCACTTTGTAGACCAGGCTGGCCTCGAACTCAGAAATCCACCTGCCTCTGCCTCCCGAGTGCTGGGATTAAAGGCGTGCACCACCACGCCCGGCCCATAACCAGTTTTTAAAATTCATCTGATATTGAGTATTATTTTATGTTAAACATAATTTAAGTTTACTTTAAGCTTGTTTTCTTTTCTTAAGATTTATTTTATGTATATGAGTACACTGTAGCTATACTCATATAGGTTGTGAGCCTTCATGTGGTTGTTGGGAATTGAATTTTAGGATTTTCTGCTCACTCCAGTTGGCCTCCACTTGCTCAGTCCCTGCTCTCTCTGGCCCAAAGATTTATTATTATATATAAGTACACTGTAGCTGTCTTCAGACGTGCCCGAGGGCATCAGATCTCACTATGGGTGGTTGTAAGCCACTATGTGGTTGCTGGGATTTGAATTCAGGACCTTTGGAAGAGTAGTCAGTGCTCTTACTCGCTGAGCCATCTCTCCAGCCCAAGCTTGTTTTCAGTTACTTGTTTTATAAACTGGACTCTCCATCTAATCTTGTCTCTGTAAATGAGCTACATTTGTGTTTATCATGAATACAAATACAATTCTGAGCACTTCAAAAACAGTAGATCATTTACAAGGTGAATGATCATTATCGTCTATGTCTTATCATTGTTTTAAAAGTTTATAATAAATTAGTAACTCATAAGATTAGGATTTTATAATTTTTATTTCTGTTAAGGTTTTTAAACCTTAAAAATTATAGGGTTTTAAAAAATTTTTATTTTATATATATATATATATATATATGACATGTATACTATAGCTGTCTTCAGACACACCAGAAGAGGGAATCAGATTCCATTACAGATGATTGTGAGCCACCATGTGGTTGCTGGGAATTGAACTCAGGACCTCTGGAAGAGCAGTCAGTGCTCTTAACCGCTAAGCCATCTCTCCAGCCCAAAATTATAGTTTTAAATTGACACTTTTTTAGTATTGAAATAAACTTTAAACCATAGATACAATCCATGGGAAACTGAATGGTTTTTGTTATGACTTAGTTTCTCCAAATGATTAAAGATTAACGGAGTTAACAAAGACATAAGTAATTAGACATACATTTTTTTTTTTTTTTTTTTTTTTTTTTTTTGGTTTTTCGAGACAGGGTTTCTCTGTATAGCTCTGGCTGTCCTGGAACTCACTTTGTAGACCAGGCTGGCCTCGAACTCAGAAATCCGCCTGCCTCTGCCTCCCAAGTGCTGGGATTAAAGGCATGCGCCACCACGCCCGGCCTTAGACATACATTTTAATTAGACATTTTTAAGTCACTCTTGGTTATCATGCATAGATCATTAAAACCTTAGGAGTTTATAAATATTAATCATCAAGCGTATATCACCCTTAAGTCCCACAAACCTGTATAACTCACTGGGACTGTATAACTTGCTACAACTCAGCTTTATCTTATATGGTTCCTCTGTTCTTGACTGTCATATTTTTTTCTTAAAATATCTTATCATGCAAAATTCATCCTTATCCAAAATATTTCAGTCAATTTTACCATAAACTATAGGTTTACATTTTATACCCTTTTAAATATTTTATGCCTGTTTATTGTTTTGTATTTTATTTTTTAAATAAGATTTGAAATCAGATGTTGTAGCAAACTAAAATTATTTTTACACATACTTTTACTATCAACCTTGTTTATTTGTTTGGTTGGTTTTTGGGGTTTAAAGACTGGGTTTCTCTGTGTAGCCCTGGCTGTCCTGGAACTCACTCTGTCACTTCAGTAAAGCTTTGAATGTGTCTCATCAGCTGACTGGACTTGATTCCTTGCAACCTGGGAAGGAGTAGATTGTCTTGGACTTTGATGTTAGGCTCATCCTGGGCGTTACCTGTGAAGGAGTGTTTGCCTCTCCAGAGGCAGTGAGACCTGAGAGACGGGAATCAATAAATGATGCAGACTAAAGTTTCATGCAATAGTCAGCTTGGTCAGAACATCAGACAGTTTATACGCTCAGGGGTAAGAGAGGTCACCTGGGTAGCATTCTCAGGAGCTCATGCTGTACACAATCACAGAGACGAGCTGCATGCGGCAAAGACGTGTTTTCCTCAGAGGCAGATAACAACAGCTGAAGTAAGGTCTTGGCAGCAAGCAATGTGTGGGGCAGTTCCTTGCCCAGTAAGAAATGTTGCTACACTTATGCTGTTTATTGGTGCACGTGTCCTTTGAAAGTGGCCTTGGGGCTGCTGCCAGAGCTGCCATTTCTGGCTATGGTGGAGAGCCCTTTTCATCTTTTCCTGCTCCTCTCTCCATTAAATACCCTTTGAATTCAACAAATTTGAATTCAACAAACCTTTCTGAGGGTTTGATGACCATCATCTAGTACCTTATATTATTTTACATTAAACAAACTATAAAAATTATTATACAAAGTGTATCCTTATTCAATATATCTTAGAGGCCTGATGTTGTCTCCTTAGTTTAAGGGAAGAAAAAACAAACCATCATGGAGGCCTGCTGTTGCTTCTATACTCTTTTTTTAAAAGATTTATTTATTATTATATCTAAGTACACTGTAACTGTCTTCAGATGCACCAGAAGAGGACATCAGATCTTATTATGGATGGTTGTAAGCCACCATGTGGTTGCTGGGATTTGAACTCAGGACCTTCGGAAGAGCAGTCAGTGGTCTTAACCACTGAGCCATCTCTCCAGCCCTGCTTCTATACTCTAATAAAAAAAAATATTTTCCAGTTGGGTGTGGTGATGCATGCTTTAATACCAACACTTGGGGAGGGGAGGGCAAAGGCAGGTGGCTCTCTGTGAGTTTAAAGCCAGATTCATCTACAGAGTGAGTTCCAGGACCCAGGCTAAATAGTGAAATTCTGTCTTGAAAAACAAACAGATAAAACATTACAGACGCAGAGCAAGCCTCTGCTGGGGAGACTTAGTCGACTTTGGACCTAACAGTTCTTGATGCCCACTATGTGGCTATCAGGGATCAAACAGATCTTGTCAGGCTTGGTGGCAAGTGCCCTTACACACTAAGCCATCCCTTAGGCCCTAACTTTTAAATGTGTGTGTGTGTGTGTGTGTGTGTGTGTGCATGTGTGCATGAGCACTCATGGGCATGGCATAGCAAGTTTATGAAGATCAGAGTGTTGAGGTCTTGGAATCAGCCCACAAACCACTCAGATACTGATTTAGGGACTCTGAACTACAACACCCAGCCAGAACCCTATAGAGCTTTTAAGTCTGAAATCCATAAACATCTGTGCCAAGTTATTTCACCAATCAGGATTTAGGGATAGGAACAAATCTTGGTCTTACATTTATCCTGTTATTGGTTGGGTTATTCAACTGTGGTGGGTGGCTTGCCTTGCATAGCATTCATGTCTTGAGAGACCAAACCTACTCATCTTGGGACCAGCCTCCATCTTAAAGAAAAAGAGACAGAGAGAGAGAGAGAGAGAGAGAGAGAGAGAGAGAGAGAGAGAGAGAGAGAGAGAGAGAGAAGCCTGAGAACTTGACTTGTAGCAGAACCCAAGCTGCACCCATGTACCAGAAAGGACCCCCACAGCCTGTCCTTGGCCAGAGTTACTTACTAGCTACTTCCTAGCAACAATTAAAGATTAGCCTGATTGTTCCAGACGTACTTTCAGACCAGCTGTGATTGTATACAGTCTTGCTTCAGAGCACCCACCTGTTTGCTTACAATAGACATTCTGTTAGATACTTGCGGGGATAGACCCTCCCTCCCTCCCTCACTTCTATTTCCAATAAAACCTTGTCCTGCTGAGGGTTCAAGGCTGCTCCACCTTCCCATCCTGCTGTGTCAGGGTTGGGTTGGAGGAGAGCCCAAGCCTGAGCTTATAATAAAGAGATCCTAATGCTATTACATTGATGTGATAGTTTGTATATGCTTGACCCAGGAAGTGGCACTATTTGGAGGTGTGGCCTTGTGGTGTGGTCACAAGAGGTGTGTCACTATGGGTGTGGTCTTAAGACCCTCACCCTAAACCGGGGGTGGTGGCGCACCCCTTTAATCCCAGCACTCAGGAGGCAGAGGCAGGCGAATTTCTGAGTTCGAGGCCAGCCTGGTCTGCAGAGTGAGTTCCAGGACAGCCAGGGCTACACAGAGAAACCCTGTCTCGAAAAACCAGAAAAAAAAAAAGACCCTCACCCTAGCTGCCTGGAAGTCAGTCTTCCACTAGGAGTCTTCAGATGAAGATGTAGAACTCTCAGCTTCTGCACCATGCCTGCCTGGATACTGCCATGTTCCCACCCTGATGATACTGGACTGAACCTCTGAACCTGTAAGCTGGCTCCAATTAAATGTTCTTTATAAGACTTGCCTTGGTCATGGTGTCTGTTCACAGCAGTAAAACCCTAAGACAACTGGAAACAGCTCCTTGGTGGTCTTTTACAGTCTTAACTTGCCAACCAGGATGTCAGCTACCCAGTGTATATGTCTCTTTCTGTCAAGTAGGATGTGAATTCCCAAGGAGGTCTTGGGAACTTAAAACTTTATTCAACCCCTACTCAAAACAGAAGTTTTATTCCAAATTGCTTCTTGTATTGTTTGCAGGTGTCTCTTTTATGTTGGGGTCTGTCCCAGGGACAGCTTATCATACGCAGGTGCAGGAAGTGCTGCCAGGTCGGTTTGTATCCAAGCTTATTGTGGCTAACTATATAATGTTCTAACTGACCTCTATTGTAATTGGTTTCCAAGAATACCAAAGCACAGAACATATCAGAATATGCCATCAACTCAGGCATGTAAGTTTCCTAGTATCACCACATGAAAAAGTTTCCTTATAACATTAGTACCAGCACAAAATGGCTCATTAGACAGGCAACGGTTACCTAGGTGTGGAAAGCTCTTGGTGCTGTTACTAGGAATTTGGAAAGAATTTGACAGTGGGGTAGGACAAGGCTCAGGATGAATACAGCAGAGGAATGTATTGTATTCCTTGTATCTAGGTAGTCTTGGTAAGCCCCTAGACACAGTGACCACAGGACTTTGTTTATTGCTTTGTTTCTTGACTACTTTGTCTTTGATCTAGAACTCACCCTGTTTTTTGCATGTACCTAGAATGGTATAAAAGCAGACTGGGAAAAAATAGACCTGTTCAGCTTCAGCACTGCCTGGAGTCATGCTATAATGTTGTCTAGTTGTCTTTTCTTTTCAATCCTCACTCCAGCCTTCTGAGCTGACTTGGTCACTAGGCCTTAACACAGAGGATAAATTGAAGGAGTTCTCTCTTTTTATCATATGAGTCTCGGTGATGGAACTCAGGTCATCAGGCTTGGTGGCAAGCACCTTCACCTGCTGACCTTACACAGTTTTCTCTCTTGTCCTATACTAGTGACTTCCAACTCAGGTGCCTTCAGAAGGACACTATTTTTTTTTTTTTGTCAAGATGAGAGCCAGGATTGGAGCTTTGAGTCCACAGCATTATGATTTGCACTTCAGCTAAAGTCCCAGATTATCACTGGTTGTAGTAACACACACCTTTAATCCTATCACGTCAAAGGCAGAGGCAGGCAGATCTCTATGAGTTCTAGGCTAGTGTGTTCTACATAGTGAGTATCAGGCCAGCTATGCCTACATAGTGGGAACCTGTCCCCAAAAGAAAAAGTCTCAGATTGCTTAAAAATTCCTTGTCTATATACTATCTTTCTTTGTTTTTATAAGAACTTCTAACTGGTAGCAAGAAACTATGGCCTTCTCTCCCCAACTATGTATTTCTTATTCATTAACTTATGCCCTAAATTCGTATTTATTTGTATGTGAAAGCTACTATGCAAGTAAATGAATTATCATCTTAAGGCCAAGAATAAAAACTAAGAATCTGGTTCTACCCCTTTCCTATCAATAAGTAAAAAAGGAGACACTATAGGTTAGTTAAATTCTATAGGTCGCCTGGGAGAATCTTGCTTGTCAGTTTCATGGGATTTTTAATCACCCAGGACGAACCTCTAGGCGCTCTGGTCTGAATGTGTTTCTGGAGAGAAATAACTGAGGTGTGAGCACCCACCTTGAACATGGGAAGCAGCCCCCCATGGTTTGGGATCTAAGAGTGAATAAGGAGAGAGCAGGTGAAACTCACCATCTCTGTTTCCCAATACTGGTGGACATGACCAGCTACTGCACACTGCTTCCAGGCCTTCCTTGCCTGCCGGGACTGGGAGCTAAAACAGATCCTTACATAAATTGCTTTGTCAAGCATTTTTATCAAATCGGTGGAAAAAGAAAAGAAACTAACACACTCTCCATTTTTCTTCTTAGGGTGTTGTGTAGTCTAGGCCGGTTTTGAACTCACCACGAAACTGAGAATGACCTTGAACTTCTCATCTTTCTGCTTCTACCTCTGGAGTGCTGGAAATTACAAGCATGTGCCATCATGATCAGCTTATGCCAATGCTATCGATTAAATCAAGGACCCTCTGCTCCCTCTACTGAGCTACACCCACAGACCATGCATTTTCAGTCAGGAAAAAAACAAACAAAGAGACAAACAGACCAACAGAACTTCAGAAATGATGCAGGTTTTTGAGAATGATGGGGCCCTTCACTGGCCAACTTCATGACCCAGTGACCTAAGTTGTTGGACACTTACAGTCACCAGAGATCAACCTGGGACAGGGCTCTAAGGTCATTGTCTAATGCCAATAAAGATTAGTAATGTTACGTCATGTGGAAGTATGCAAAGTAGAAGAAGGCTTTATTAAGAATTATTGCATTAGGGTTGGAGTGGTGCCTCAGAGGTCAACAGCATTGGCTGCTCTCCCAGAGAGAGGTCCTGAGTTCAATTCCCAGCAACTATGGTGACTCATGATCATCTATAATGAGTTCTGGTGCCCTCTTCTGACCTGCTGTCATACCTGCAGGCAGAACACTGTATACATAATAAATAAATAAATCTGTAAAATAAAATTATTGCATAGAAGTGAGAAATTAAGGGAAAATGAGAAACTAAGAAAAAGTAAGAAAAACCCCCAAGTGTGAAAGGAATTTCCAAGATAGGGAGAAGCTGCCTAACTCCACTGTGTAGGATTTTGGTTTTGGTTTTGTTTTTCTTATGACAATAGCAGAAACTGAACAAAAACTGAGTTAATTTCTATTAAGGTTAGTTAATTCAGACTGGAGAGGTGGCTCAGCAGATAAGAGCGCTTGTTCTTGCAGAGGATACAGATTCAATTCTCATCAGCCATATGGTAGCTCACAACCATCCATAACTCCAGTTCCAGGGGATCTGATGCCTTCTCCTGATATCCTCGGGCACTAGGCATGCATATATACATGGTGCATGGGCATATATGCAAGCAAAACATTCATACATAAATCTTTGCTAATCCTCTGGCTATTATGGGCCAAACCAGTAGAGGGCTCACATGCTCTATGCACGTTATCCCAACATAACCAGTGATGATGCTAGCTGCCCTTTTAGGGATGGTTGAAGCCTCTCTATCTCTTGACTTATGCTGTCAGCTGTTGGTATCCATCTAAGGGTCTTATTGTTGTGAAGAGAGAGATACCATGGCCCTATCAACTTTTTTTTTAAAGATTTATTTATTTATTTTATGTATGTGAGTACACTGTAGCTGTCTTCAGACACACCAGAAGAGGCATCGGATCTCATTACAGATGGTTGTGAACCACCATGTGGTTCCTGGGAATTGAACTTAGTACCTCTGAAGAGCAGTCAGTGCTCTTAACCTGAGCCATCTCTCCAGCCCCATATCAAAGGAAAACACTTAAGTGGAGCTGGCTTACAGTTCAGAGGTTTAGTCCATTCTCATCATGGTGAGAAGCATGGCTGTGCACAGACAGACATGTTGCTGGAGAAGGAGCTGAGAGTACTACATCTTGATCCATGGGCAGCAGGAGACTGTAGCCACAGCGGGTATAGCTAGAACATAGGGAACCTCAAGGCCCACCCCCACAGTAACACACTTCCCCCAACAACGCCATACTTCGTAATAGTGCCATTCCCTATGGCAAAGCATTCAAACATGCTTCTATGGGGACCATACCTATTTTAAAAACCACAGTACTGGGCCTTCCAGGTGTCCTGCTGACTGCTAATTAGACTATGTCTTCTTTGTCCCCACATACACACAAACAATTCATAGCTTTTCCATTGCAGAGTTAGCTCTATCATAGCCATCAAGATGTAACTGCACTCTTGCTGCTTCCTCTCATATCGAGCTCCTTGT